>NC_092741.1:130032929-130335960 GCF_047496795.1 Chiloscyllium punctatum | reverse complement strand
GATGTTCTAATGAGAACACAGAAACACCAAAGATATTATATACAGTCTCCAATAGGCCTACATACAATAGAGTGGCTTCAGTGGTCCAGTAACTATCTAGCTGACTGAGCTCAAAACTAAACTAGGTTTCTTACACCGCTGCATACGTTGCACTTGAACAAAATATACAATGGGATGCAACAGTCAAAAACAAACTGATGGCTAAAGGCAGAGATTGTATCAAGAAGACGTCACAGGTTCTCAGTAATGAGAAGTGATGGATAGAATGGGTCTTGCCCGAATCAGATATTGGTGAGACAATGGCGATGACCTGTAACAAGACACTGAGACTAGGTTTAAAATAAAAGTAATCGCACATATGAAAAAAAAAATGATTTTTTTGACCTAGAGGTGATGAGTACCTTCAGCCAGAACATATATTATGTGGTGAAGCTTCATCAAATAACAGACTAAAACTAATAGTTATAGAGTTGCAAAATCAGGATACTTCACATCAGAGGAGAGGAAACAATCCTATCTGTACCTGCAGGCCTGATAAGCACTATGCAATGTAATTGACTGTTAACAGCCCATGGACAATTATGAATGGCCAATAACTGCTGGCCTAGCATGTGACACTGATTTAATGAATATAAATTATAATTCAGTTAGTATTAATATCAAAGAACACACTGTCATTCTGAATTAATTTCATGGTTAATGTTCAAACTCAGTCAGCAAAAACTGTCAAAAAAAGCCAATACTTTACTCTGCAAATGTACAGTTCACAGATATGGCAGTCTTGGTTCACCTTCAGTTTCACGTGCAATACATTTTTGAACAGGAGGCAATTTGTTTTGTTCATGGGATGTGAGTTGCTGGCAAGGCATTGCCATTGAAGTGAGTGACTTGCTTCAACCATTTCAAGGTGTAGCCAAGAGCCAACCATTTTACTACGGATCTGGTGTCACATACAGGTCAGAGCAGGTAAAGATACCATTTATAGGATGCACTGTGGCAAATGGTGGAGGGAATGAACGTGCGTAGAGGATGGTGGTGCACTGGGTGCCAGTCAAGCAGATGCTTTGTCCTGAATGGTGTCAAGCTTCTTTAGTGTTCTTGAAACTGCACTCATTCACACGTGGCCAGTATTCCAACATACTCCGGATTTGGGCCTTATAGATTACGTGCAGGCTTTGAGGAGTCAGGAGGTGTGTTGCATGCTGCATGATTGTTAGCTTCTGGCCTGCTTTTGTAGACACTACTTCTATAACTAGCCCAGTTCAGTTTCTGGTCAACGGTTAAACTATAGGATGTTTATAGTGGGGCATTCAGTAATGGCGATACCATTTAATATCAAGGGGTGATGCTTAGATTTTCTCTTGTTGGAGTTGTTAATTTTCCAAGTTACATGAATGTTATTCCCACAGACTTAGTGGGATCCTGGGACTGTCACAACACAAAGTCCATCTTTGGTCATCCGTCCATGCTCCGACATCCAGAGACTAGAAGATCTGAGCCAATGATTAGTAAGCACAATGGTATATACAATGACATGCATTAGAGTAGCTCTACCTAAAATGATGAGGGTGTATTGCAGCATACAGGGGAAGGCACTTGCTGTTGAAATTATACATACAAACCTGAAACAAGTGCTAGACAAGCTATGAAATCTGCAAATTTTATAAAAACCTGACTTGAATTCCAGAATATTTTCTGCTCCTCGTAACGAGTTGGAAAGTGAGCATGTCAATCTACTGTTTCACATTGTACTTTGATGGCTGTCACATTGCAAGGTCTTGGTTTGTTTCTTTGAACTTCACTCCAAACTGAAGCTATTATTTACCATTCACTCCCCCTCACTGTCTGCCAAACATAATCTGGTTATCACAGTAGTGCTACTTCTAAAACATAATCTCTCATGTGACTGAATTAGATCTAGGACTTCAAAGGCTGTTAGTCTGGGTCAAAATTGCACCAATGTAAGAAAAACAGAAATTCAAGGTTCACTTTGAGAAGGAAATCAACACTTAGAAGTTCCCAAACTTGCATGAATTCCTTAAGAAGAATGAAGCATACTTACAGGACACCTTGAAAAGTATCAACAAGCAATATCTCACTGAATCGACAAATCCATAACGTAAGTATTTTCTCTCATAGGAGAAACAAAACAGCTAATTTTCCACAGGGGCTTTACTGCCAAATATCAACTAAAGGACAAAGGAATTTCCTGGAGATCTCAACTGATGGTGCCCTCAACATTGAGTCCTAAGCAGACAGTTGGTTAGAGTCCAAATGTGAGCAGAGTTCCTCTTTGATTGTCATTTTGGGCTTTCAGTGTTCTAATATCATTTGTTACAGTCCACCTGTGTGAAAATGGATGTTCATTACTCATTGGAATGCAAAGTATCATCCGCATCCTCATGTGAAAAACAACTCATGATTAAACTATTTCCGACCACTTTAAATATTAGGGTCCGGTGCTCGACACATCAGTTGCAATGTAGTACTATTAAGCCTTGTATGGTTATACATATATTTGATAATGTTTATATTTGTACATCGTGTAAACTAGACTTTTGGTCAGGGCATGTGGGGCTTCTGGTAGATATGGAAGAAAATGTGCAGAAATTTGAAGAAATTAAATATCAAGGAACAGTTGATAGTTCTGGATAGAGCAAAGCTAAGGATCTTGACAAGAAATCCATGAAGTGCTGAAGATTTAAGCTCCAGAACTAAACATGCCCCTTACTATGCCATCGCTGTAATGCTTCAACACTGCATTCAAAATAGCTCAAATTATGGAGCAGTCTATGTCATTATGCAACAGGATCTGGCAACAGTCAGGCTTAGGCCAATAGGAAGCAACTAATATTCATACGACACCAATTCCAGGCAATGACCATCTTCAGCAAGAGAAAATCTACCTATTTTTCCTCAACAATCAACAGCAATTTTATCGTGGAATTCTCTACCAGTAACTTCAGGGAAATCATGGTATGGTGTCAGCCATGTAAACAGTTTGATTACAAGAGCAGGCAAAAGGCTGGGAATTCTATGGTGAATAATCACTTTCTAATTTCCCAAACTTTTGTCCATATCTAAATGCTACAAAACAAGACTGTGATTGTATGTTCTCCACTCACCTAGGTGAATGGAGCTGATGGAACATTCAAGAAATGTGACACCATCTAGGACAAAACATCCCATTTGATTGGCATGCCATCAACCACCTTCATTTTGCCATCGTGCAGTGGGAACAGTGCGTACCATCTACAGGATGCACGACCTTAGACCACCAAGGGTCCTCCGAAAGCACCATCCAAACATCGAGAAGGCCAAGGGTATTGGGTGTATGGAAATACCACCATTTGCATATTCACCTTCACTTCCAGACCTTGAACTATAATGCTATTCCTTCATTGGTTCTAGATTAAAATATTAGAATACTTTTCACAGGACCGTAGTTGTAGCTTCATGGAAGGCAGCAGCTTAAGATAGTGAGTCACCACCATATTCCCAAGGCCAATCAGGCTGGATACTAAATGCTGGTCTTCCATTGATGCTCACATCTTGTGAATAAATAGAATAAAAACCTGCAGTAGTAACTTGAGCAGCTAAGAGTGTCAAACAGCTAACATGCAGCATTTGTTCAACTTCAGGGATGTCAGGGTGTAGTGTCACCATCAGGTCAGCTGCATAAACCGTGAATACAAGAGAGGCCAAAGGCTGGGAATTCTCTGGTGAATAATCACCGCCTGACTTCCCAAACCTTGTTCATATCTAAACGCCACAAAGCATGATTGTGATTGAATATTTTCCACGTTTCTAGGTGAATGCAGCTTCAAAGAATATCCAATTTTCCACTAAGTTTCTTTTTTGTTACAAACATGTAAGGTTCCTAAGTCAGAAATGAAAGTGAAGAAATTCAGGTTTTGAAGGCATTGTCAAAACACCAATCTTTCCCATGGATAATGGAGATGCCCCAAATTTCATTGTTGCATCATTCCTAAAACTCAATTAATTTTTACATTTTATTTTCACAACCATCCATGAACCACAAATGTGACAGATGTGAAAAGAGCAGCACTGGTCTCGATCTTGGAGCTGCAGATTTGATGGCACAGCATCCCTCATTTCAGAGATATTTCTTTTTCACCTGGTCTGCAATTTAATTTTCCACCAATAATGCCTAATATTCTGACACATCCAAGTTATTAGCATCATTCATGTCAGCTTGTTTCCAGTTCCATCCAAGAGGAAGGCTGACTATGACACAGCATCTCTGGTTATTACTTCATGTATTTAACATTTGAACCATACAGTAAAATGAAAACATATGTATGCTGGTATCAGCGGAGAAATTGGTTTTGCAATGATTTCACTCACGCTGAATAGCTGCAGACTACTTCACTGTAGACTCAAAGATAAAGACCATTTAGGTAAGGCATCCTTGTTCCTGAACCATGTTCCTACACCAGTCAGTACTTTAATGAGAAGGAAATGAAAACAAAAGAAAATGACTTGACGACACTGGGAAATAAGCGAAAAAAAAATCAACTTGTGAAACAAACTCACAGGCATTCTTCCCAGCATAGTTTGCTGAATTACTCTCTCTGATCCCACAGCTGCTTGGTTGCCTCCTCCACATTTAATTTCAACTTTCTGACTGCTACCATTGATCTGTCGTCTTTTTTAGCTCTTTCAGTTTTAGATTTCCCTATGGTTTCTTCCCTAGACAATTTCTCCACAGATTCTTTCCTTTCTTTTAGCCAGCCTGGTCTGCATTCATGCACGTGAGTGTTTTACAGCTCTTTACAGTTTCTATTTCGGCAAAGGAGGAGGAAGAGAAGTCAAATTTAGAAAAAAGATAAAGATAAAAAATGCACCAGAAAACAGCAAGGAGGAAGTAAGTTCATGGTAGCTCATGAATAAAGAAGAATATTGAAAAGTAAACAAGAAAGCAGGAAAAGTGAAGGAAAAGTAATATAAAGAGAAGCAAAGAGGGCAGGCAAAAACTACAGAGGCCAATGTGTGCTGCCATATATACATACATACAGTAGAATATACACATTATAAATATATACAGTAATGTAAGTAAACAGTACAAAACCACTACCAAAATGTATTAAAATATAATCTAAACATATACACAGATAGAACAAATAGTTTCTCATTTGACATGTAGAATTTACAATCTGATTAATTAGCAACTCCCTTTCACATTACATAAAAATAGTGTGCTGATTCCTACTGTCCAAAATGGCAAGCAACACAAAACCTGTCCTAATACAGAATTCAGTACTCCTGAGATGACAGAAATTAAAGTTAACAAAGGAGCAAGGTTGAACTCAAAGTTGTCACCAAATCTTGGAGTTCAAATGATGATACATTTGCAAGAATTTTGATTTGAGACACTATTTAAATATTAGTTTAGATTACAGTTTTGTACTCAATCCTTGCCATCAACTGTCACTCATAAGTACTACACAGTTTACATAAACCAGTAAGTACTATTGAAGAAAATATTCAACTATCCTCCAATGCTCAAATTAAGTCAAAATGATAAAATTTGGTATCATCCTTCTGCTCTTGCATTATGCTACCTTAACATTGCATGGAATATGGAAGATAAAGTCACCACAGTTTGACCAGACCATAGGGCTGCTCCTTCATTAGGGAGGGATAGCTGGTGGTGGTTTAATCTGAGGGTCAGGTTGGGGGAGGGGAGACACCGAGGAGGAGAGTCCTTCATGGTAACTTCAACCGAAAGTGTGAATTGAACCCATGTTGTTGACATTACTCTGCATTGAAAACCAGCCATCCAGACGACTGAGCTAACTGATGTCCAGGAAGGAAAATTCATATTACTTTTAAAAAAAGCAAGTAAACTGATAACTCGAAGATTTACTTTGGAAACAGCGTGCAAGTAGACCCACTGTGCAAAAGATTTCCTGATACATTTATTTCTATTTTTGGTAAATTCTGTGCAAAATGTGACCTGTTCAACTGAATTTCAGGTTAGACAAGCTTATTTAAAAAAAATCAGAACCATAAAAGACACTGCTCCAAGCTGCGACATATATTTCATTGCTGTAAAACATTAGCTAATCTCAGTGAATTTGCAATCTGTTTCATCAGCGTGTCAAGCCCAGGTGATTTTGCAATCTATGGATTGAAATATTTGAGAGTGACTTTACTTGTAGAATTAATTACATGCAGTAATAAGTACTCTGGAGTTTGTAATTAAATAGCATCATAATTCTATCATCGATGATAAAATGTATTGACTTAAGAAAAGGCCAACAAGCCTTTACAACTGTATAAGCACTCATTTCTTGAATTAAAATATTTCTAATAAACTTTTGATAAAATTCACGTAAGAGGCATTTAGGCTTTAATTATACAACAACAGTACACCTTCAGTTGGTTGTCCACGAGGTTTGATGTAAAAGTAGTTGTGTAATTTGGGAGATAGTTGTTACACAAAATTGAAGCCAAGTTAGAATTCAAGACAAAGGAGACCATTACAAGCAGATAAACATTTACCAGTATATCACTCATCTGGCTTTTTCAATGGACCCAAGCTATCCACTGGATCTATTAAACTTTTAAATGTTGTATTGTGCAAACATTTCAGTGTCTTGTTGGAAGCAGTACATTTGTTGGTTTCCTCAAAACATTAAAAATGATCAGCCCTGGAACTGAGCACCAAGCATCCAGGCAAACCATTGCAATGCTCCATTGTCCCTCACCTTAAAGACATGCAGTTGGTGGTATAAATGAGGATGGCTAGCTCTACCACCTATCAACTTTACAGGAACCAGATAACAGCAAATTAAGACTGTGTTTATGTACTGAAAGAAAACTGTTCCAAAAAAAGGATGTGGAAATTAAAATGCCTTTTTTTGTAAATTTGTCAATAATTCCACCTTAACCTGCATATCTAGTGACTATCTACTTGTCAGAATGTTAAACAACACTCAAAATTGTGGTGCTGGAAAAGCACAGAAGTTCAGGCAACATTTGAGGAGCAAGAGAATCAACATTTCGGGCATAAACCCTTTATCAGGCTTTCCTGATGAAGGGCTTATGCCCGAAACATCGATTCTCCTGCTCTTCGGATGCTGCCTGACCTGCTGTGCTTTTCCAGCACTACACTCTCGACTCTGATCACTAGCATCTGCAGTCCTTACTTTCTCCTGTTAACCAGGACTACTCACTGATGATTCTACAGTAGTTAGTTCCATTCACAATTCTTCTGATGATGAATCAGTCCATGCCAATGAGGCATGGACAGCATCCAAACATAGAGTTACAAGTGTGAGGTTATATTTGTGCCAATTATGAAACTGGCAATGATCCAGTAAGAAAAACTTTAATTAAACTTCACTCTGATCTGCAAAGCATGGCCATTGCTAAATTCCAGGTCTTTAGACTCTCTGTTGACAAGGGGTTTAGTCAGACCAACTATGCTGACACAAGATTACAAGAACAGGTCAGGGAACAGAGTCTGGGTACTCTGTATTATCTGATTGTTAACTACTGAGCTCAAACTAAGAGTGTGGTAGAATACTCTCATGTCACCTGAATGCTGACACCTCAGCAACTATAAGTAGCTTAAAATCATGCAGGAATAAACATTTAATTTATGTTCTACTACTGAACTCATTCAGCTCTCTGGGTAACACTTGGACACACTGTCTGCAATTTGTACACTCTATAGGATGGCTGCAGGATTGTATTCTTTCATGGAATGTGGGTGTCATTGACAAGATTAGCATTTGTTTTCTATCTCTAATTACTCTTAATAAAATGGTGAAGTTCCATCTTCTTCAATCACCGCAACACCTTTGGTGTAAGTACACTTGTGGTATCAATGGGAAGGAAGTTCCTGGACTGGAACCCAGTGACTGGTGACGTAGTTCCGAGAGAGGGTGGTATGTCGTTTGGAATGGAACGCTACAGATGGAGTGTGGGAACAGAAAAGATCAAACTAAGCTTACTCAACAACACATCCCAGTCCTAGCACCACAAAAAGCACAAAGGCAGCAATCATCATGATATCATCACTTCAAGCAGGACTTTTAATACTTCTGGCTTGGACATTTAGTATTTCTTCAATAGCACTGTATCAAAACTCTCGTATTCCTACATAACTGTTTTGGGAGCATTAACAATACAGTGACTGAACTGATTCAAGGACAAAGCTGATATTTCCTTTTTAGGGCAATTAGGGGTGCTAAAAAAAACTCCTTGCCTAATTTGGAAATAAAAGTAAACATACTTAGCAAGTGCAATGCAATGAATCATCCTCTCACTAAATAGTTAATAAGAAAAAAAAAAGTCCCAATATTCTCTGCCCCCTTCACTGACTGACATGCGTTTGCAGGATTTCTTCATTGGCTAAACACTTACCAAGTATCCAACCTTCTGATAAGTGTCGACTTCCAGGAGGTCTCTTTCCCTTGTACTGTCCAATACAAATTTCAGCTTTGCGTAAAGTTTTGCACACCTTGCCCCCACACAACTGGATCAGTTTCTCAAGCATTAAGGTAGGTGGTTCACTTCTGGGTGAAATGAAGATCAGAGGCTGATTTGCAAATAAATCCTGCCGATAGGATCCTATTGCTGACTGTTTTTCTAACCTGCAGATCTGTTTATAGAAGAAAAAATGCATTTTAAATATCTCCACTGTGCCACACTTAACATTGAAAATAGTTTACAGTTAAGTCAATATCAATTTACAAAATGCATAGCTGAAGAGCCAACTTGTGAATAGTGACTAAATTAATGGAATCGTAGCAAACTTCCCTAAAGAAAATTGCTTGGTTTATTGTTGCGACTCACATAAAAATGTCCCTTAGGCTTTGCCACGTCACACAATCAATCTCAATTATTTTCTATTGAGGCTTGGGGGTTGGAAGTGTCGAGGAGTGGGGAATTATAATTTTAAAGCTCACTCAGACTTGTGTCCAGGACCAATTAATTAGTTGTTGTCCTTGACTTTCATGATAATTTTGAATTGATAAGAACAATTACGTTCATTGATCACAATCAATTTGTTGTTTGTTCTTTGCCAGATTTTTTTTCAATGGTGGTTTTGTGTCAACAGGAATGCTCCATTATTGTAGAACAAGAAAACTTAGTCTATCCCCTCTCATTGGAACTGAATATACAATCAATAGCAGTTTCAATCATTGAAATGATTTGAAATATAACTGCTACAAATGAAACATAAGGGCAGAAACTCTGATTTAGACTGGGAACAAGGACGAATGTAAAATAAGCCTCCAAACGTACCAAGCCCATTTACGAGCATATTCCCATCACTAGGCCAATTGAAAAATGATGGCTGGTAGGGTAATGGCTACCTGCCCAATGGAGGATAGCCAATACAAGCATTCAAATTAAGTGTTAAGGAAACTGAAGAGATGCCAACTGAAATGTTCCAGTCAACAGTTGGGACTTGACTGTGGCCTCATCCTGGGAGTGTGTGAGAGTGTGAGTGTGAGTGTGAGTGTGAGTGTGTGCACATCTGTCTGTCTGTGAGGAGATAATCCCAAAAAAACCTTTCTAACATCCCCTCACCCTCTCCCCACAACCTTATGTTATGAAGCCAAATTGGCAGATCATACAAAGATAGGAAGGATGGCAACTTGCAGGGAGGATACAAAGAATCTGCAAATGGACGTGATAGATTAAGCTAATGGCACAAAATATGGCAGATTGATGATCATATAATATATCTTTGAAATTTCGCTGATGTCTAGTGTTGTACTTCATTAATCAAAGATGATCAACCAAAATCAAGCTAACCATTGTCATTCCAGTTTCTGGTGTATCCTCTTAATTTACCATGACCACTGATGTATCTGGAATTTCAGCGACCATCTGTGCATTTGAGTCGAGTAAGAATCTATTTATAATTGGGAACTGGTTGGTAAAACAATCACAGTGAGCATTAATGATGCTCATAAACAGATGGTATTCACATCATTAGATCTAAGTGGGATGAAACATGCAGACAATTTTGCAATAGCTGGAGTTAGAATTACTTCAAACTCTACAACAGGTTGATTATTAGAGAAGAGGAGCTTTGGTCATAAGTTCTAACTTGCTGGTCCTGAAACTCAATCTGCATGAAATCTGTTTTTCCTCTCTTTCATGCAATTCATCAGTGTAATGATATTGAGCATGGTTAGATGGTTTTCAGAAAAACATGTTACAAACCCAAATAATAACTGCATTATTCTAAGTCGAGGAAAAAGTGGTACAATGATTACATTTGTGAGATAAAAATTTGGAAGCAACATTACCAACTATGGGTACAAGAAAAATCTTAGATTGTAGACTGCATTCCCGTACTGTGCCTCAGAACTGCCTGTTGGCAGAATTAGTGGATTTACTTCACAAATCACTCAGTGTGATAAAAAGGCTGATTGTAACAATATATTTTGTACTTAGAGATAATATTCCATTGGGAATGCTTGATAAAATACTTGGCAATTGATTCCAGATTTTGGCAGATATACAACAGTGTTTGAAATATTTTCAGATACAAAAAAAACATGCGCAATCTCTAGATTCTCCTTCTTAAAAAGTTTCCATTGGTTGTACCACAGACTATATAAAATAAATCATTTTTATATGTACTCGTCTTTCACAGAAAGAAATCGGGTTAAAGAAGAAACAAATTCTTAAACATGGAATCAGCTGAGTCAACATATTTTTAAACAGGTGTAACCAGCCTTCTTTGTCTTCTGATCTGGAACTGAAGTTTTTCTCAAGGGCAGGAAGACTGAATATATGATAAAGTTATCCTACTGCATAAATCTGACCAAAATTTCCAAGAGGCAAGTGTATTGTTGAACCATCAATGGGTGCATGATTGACCTCTTTCACAAGTAACTAAAATATGCAAACATTCTGCCAAAAAGGAATCTAAAATATGACCAGAAGGTGCACCAACCCCAGCTTGGGGCAATAAGTGATCACAAATAACTGCTGCCTTGGAAGTGTGGTCATATCCTGAGAATAAATTCAAGAAATGCAGCAACAGTTTGGAATCTGGAGTAACAAATTATCTGGACACATTTGTAGATCAATACAACAGAATACCCAGTATCTGGATTAGGGGTACTGGAAGAACACAGCAGTTCAGGCAGCATCCAAGGAGCTTCGAAATTGACGTTTCGGGCAAAAGCCCTTCATCAGGAATACCCCGTAGTAGTTTGTCTATAAATAATTAAACTTGTACTCATTACATACAAATGAAAAAACATCACAAAGATCCCTGAGAAAAGGGATTGGCAGGTTATTTGGGATTGATATGTTCAACATATTCAGTTATTTAGACATCAATCACAGTATAGACTCACAATCAAGGGGGATCTAAGATGAAGAACAAGGTCAATAGAACATGGAAACACAAAAGATGTTATGCATAGTTTTGAAAGATGGATAGAAGAGATATGATTCAAAGGTAATTTGTATCAGAATCAAACTTGTACACAGAATCTGCTTTGATGAAAAGAGGTACATGCGGTCCCATTACCAATTTCCAAGGTACTATGGGCAGCATGGTGGCTCAGTGGTTAGCACTGCTGCCTCACAGCGCCAGGGCGACTGTCTGTGTGTAATTTGCACATTCTCCCCATGTCTGTGTGGGTTTCCTCTGGGTTCTCCAGCTTCCTCCCACATCCCAAAGATGTGCAGATTAGGTGAATTGGCCATTCTAAATTGTCCATAGTTGTTAGGTACATTAGTCAGACGGGGGTGGGTTACTCTTTGGAGGGTCAGTGTGGACTTGTTGGACCGAAGGGCCAGTTTCCACACTGTAGGGAATCTAATACAATCTATCATTTGACTTTGTACTTCTGTTTCAATGTACTTGTAAAATAAACTGGGGCCTTATGACACATCAACAAATATGTAAACGAGAGAGGCTTCTCCTGAGATAATTTTAAAATACAAATTCCATATTAACATTTTCCCAAACAAAATCCATATATTGTACCTGTACTTAAAAATACCTGACTTAAATAATAATATATCTATGTAAATACATATTTCAATAAACTAAATACAAACTGTGGAACTGGAGGACAACATTAATTCTGCTCTTTACCAACATGCATAATTAAATTTGTCATTTAACCTCTAGGGAGTCAATTAACCCCAGGTAAAATCTACACCATTCCCACAAAGTGAAAAGTGAGAATCTTGCCAGCTCTAGTTAGATCACTGCTGGAGGGGAACAGAATCCCTGATTATTTTTAACCCAAGTGGTAGTTATCATGCAATCCAATCAAAACTGATTAAAGTAAGTACTGTATGTTGCAGAGGGTTGAAGGCTAGCTATTAAGAATCATAGAATCCCTACAGTGTGAAAACAGGCCCTTTGACCCAACAAGTCCACACTGGCCCTCCAAAGAATATCCCACCCATACCCATTCCCCTACCCTGTTACTGTACATTTATCCTGACTAATGTACGCAGCTTACACATCCCTGAACACCATGGGGCAGTTTAGCATGATCACATCATTGGACTGTGGGAGGAAACCAGAGCATCTGGAGGAAACCCACCCAGACATGGGGAGAATGTGCAAACTCCACACAGACAGTTGCCAGAGGCTGGAATCGAATCCGGGTCCCTAGCTCTGAGGCAGCAGTGCTAACCACTGAGCCACCATGCCACCCTAATTCTGCCATTAGCAAGAAATGGAAAAAAAAAGTTATTTGAAGGGCACACAATCCAAATTTAGACATGCCCTCCATGAATTATTTTAATGGATGGAAAGTCATTGGGAGGATGGTGGGGTAAGAAATTCTCAATATGTGTTCCTGACATGTAACATATTATAACAGGAGAACTGATGACAAAAATTCAGCCCACATCTTTAGATTAGTCTAAAGAGAGGCTCATTCCAAGCAGCTCCATGATGCAGGACATTGTTCTCTATGGTCTGTTCCCAGAACTACAAGACAAACATCAACTGTGCTTGGAGAAGCATCAAATTGTTGAAAGACCCTCTTTGGTCTGCCTGAAACTTGTTGATCTTCTAGAACAAGGAGTTGACTTCTGGCACATTCTGAAGTCCAGGACCACGTGCTGAGGGACACACTCAAGTTTGGGTCAGCTGCTGCGAAGGCACAGTGGGGAAAGACGACGTCTAAGGTCTCTTGTTTATGTTCAAAGGCGATTTGTTCAGTTAGCAGACCCTCCCAATGCCTCAAATATATGTAAATATAATCTTGTACAAGGAAGAAATACCTTTGGTTTGTTTGCTGATAGAGTCAAACTACGTTTGCTTATTTTCTTCATATGCTACTGTACAGAACCAAACTGCTTTAGTGACTATGTATATAAAGGTATTTTTATGAATAAAGTATATTTTTGAACTATGTAACTGCCTAATGCTATGTGTTTGCTAGAATTCAGGACCCTGAAGGTGGGCATTTCACTTGCACAGAGTTGCCAGCTACCTGAGGGCTGTCAGACAATCAGAGACTGGCAGTTCCTCATTGCCATCAGGGGCAGAAGGAATGGTGACAGCTGCTGGCATTGCACCCAACAAAGGCCCATGAACACCAAGCGATCCAAGGCCAAAGGTGTTGACAGTGGAATAGAAGCATAGAAACTAGGAACATGAATAGGCCATTTGGGCTTTTAAGCCTGTTCTACCATTCAGTATGATCATGGCTAATCCTCTAACTCAATGCCACATTTTCAAGTTCTCTCCATATTCCTTGATGTCTTTTTATCAATTGCTTTCTTGAATATACTCAGTGATCTGGCCTCCACAGCCTTTTGATTGAAACAGGTTGACCACCCTGTGAATGGGGAAATGTTTCCTCACCTGTGTCCAATATGGCCTCTCCTGTATCCTGAGACTCTTGATGCTAGGTTCCCTAATCAGAGGAAACATTTGCCCTGCATCTAGTCTGTCTAGCGTTGACAGAATTTTATGTGCTTCAAATAGATCCCCTCAAATCCTTCTAACCTCTCATAGCTTTTGCTTTGCTTGCCTTTATTGATCAGAGCATTGAGTATAGGAGGTGGGAGATCATGTGCAGCTATATGGACATTAGTGAGACCACTTTTGGAGTACTGTGTGCAATTCTGATCTCCCTGCTACAGAAAGGATGTTGTGAAACTGAAAGGGTTCATATAAGATTTATAGCGATGTTGCAAAGATTGGAGGGTTTGAGCAACAGAGGGAGGCTGAATAGTCCGGAGCTATTTTTCCTGGAGCTTTGGAAGCTGAGGGGTGACCTAATAGAGGCTTGTAAATTCGTGAGGGGCATGGATAGGATAAATAATTTCTCCAGGGTGGGGGAGCCTAAAACCAGACGGCAGAGGTTTAAGGTGAAAGGGGAAAGATTTAACAGGGACCTAAGGAGCAATTTTCTCACATAGAGGGTGGTGAGAGTATGGAACAAGCTGCCAGAGGAAGTGATGGAGGCTGGTAGAATAACAACATTTAAAATACATCTGGATCAGTGCATGAATGGGAAGGGTTTAGAGGGATATGGGCCAAATGCTGGCAAATGGGACTAGATTAACATAAGATATCTGGTTGGCATGGTTGATTCATAGAGATGTACAGCATGGAAACAGACGCTTCGATCTGGTGCTGACCAGATATCCAAACCCATTTGCCTGCACTTGGCCCATATCCCTCTAAACCCTTCCTGTTCATATACCCATCAGATGCCTTTTAAATGTTGTAATTGTACAAGCCTCCACCACTTCCTCTGGCAGCTCATTTCACACATGCACCACCCGCTGTGTGAAAACAATTGCCCCTTAGGTCCCTTTTATATCTTTCCCCTCTCAACCTAAACCGATACTGTCTAGATCTGAACTCCCCCACACCAGGGAAAAGACCTTGCCTAATTATCCTATCCATGCCCCTCATGATTTTATAAACTTCTATAGGGCCACCTGTCAGCCTCCGATGCTTCAGGGAAAACAGCCCCAGCCTATTCAGCCTCTCTCTATAGCTCAAATCCTCTAACCCTGGCAACACCCTTGTAAATCTTTGCTGAATCCTTTCAAGTTTCACAACATCCTTCCAATAGGAAAGAGACCAGAATTGCACGCAGCATTCTTAACCAATGTCCTGTGCTGCTGCAACATGACCTCCCAACTCAGAGACTCAATGCTCTGACCAACAAAGGAAAGCAAACCAAATGCCTTCTTCATTACCCTATCTACCTATGACTCTACCTTCAAGGAACTGTGAACCTGCACTCCAAAGTCTCATTTCTTCAGCAACATTCCCCAGGACCTTACCATTAAGTGTTTAAGTCCTGCTCTGATTTGCTTTTCCAAAATGCAGCACCTTGCTTTTATCTTAATTAAACTCCATCTTCCACTCCACAGTCCATTGGCCCATCTGATCACGATCCCGTTGCACTCTGAGGTAATCTTCTTTGCTGTCCACTACACCTTTAAGTTTGGTGTCATCTGCAAACTTATGAACTATATCTCCTACGTTCACATCCAAATCATTTATATAAATGATGAAAAATAGTAGATCCAACACTGATCCTTGTGGCACTCCACTGGTCACAGGCCTCCAGTCTAAAAAGCAACCCTCCACCACCACCCTCTGTCTTTTATCTTTGAGCCAGTCCTGTGTCCAAATGGCTAGTTCGCCCTGTATTCCATGAGATCTAACCTTGCCAACCAGTCTCCCATGAGGAATCTTGTCGAATGCCTTACTGAAGTCCATACAGACCATATCTATCTCTCTGCCCTCATCAATCCTCTTTGTTACTTCTTCAAGAAACTCAATCAAGTTTGTGAGACATGAGTTCCCTTGTACAAAGCCATGCTGGCTATCCCTAATCAGTCCTTGCCTTTCCAAATGCATGCACATCCCGTCCCTCAGGAATCCATCCAACAATTTGCACACCACTGATGTCAGGCTCACTGATCTACAGTTCTCTGGCTTTTCCTTAGCACCTTTCTTAAATAGTGACACCATGTTAGCCAACCTCCAGTCTTCCGGCACCTCACCTGTGACTATCCACAATACACATACCTCAGCAAAAGGGCCCAGGAATCACTTCCCTAGCTTCCCACAAAGTTCTAGGGTACACTTGATCTGGTCCTGGGGATTTATCCACCTTTATGCATTTCAAGACATCCAGCATTTCCTCCTCTATAATTATGGTCATTTTTCAAGATGTTGCCATCTATTTCCCTACATTCTATATCTTCCATGTGCTTCTCCACAGTAAACACTGATGCAAAATACTCACTTAGTATCTTCCCCATCTCCTGCGGCTCCACACATAGGCCGCCTTGTTGATCTTTGAGGGGTCCTATTCTCACTCTAGTTAGCCTTTTTGTCCTTTATGTATTTATAAAAGCCCTTTTGATTCTCCTTAACCCTATCTGTCAAAGCTATCTCATGTTCCCTTTTTGCCCTCCTGATTCCCTCTTATTACCTCATACTCTTCTAAGGATTCACTCAATCTCTCCTGTCTGTACCAAATGACATATGATTCCTTCTTTTTATTAACCAAAACCTCAATTTCTCAGCATTCCCTACACCTACAGCCAGAGTTGGTCAAAGGGTCTGTTTCCGTGCTGTCTAACTCTGTGACTCTAGACAAAGGCCTTGTTGAACCAATCCCTCCTCATATGACGGTCCTGCCATCTCCAGTATCAGCCTTGTGTACCTTTGTTTCCCTCCCTTGATGGCAAGTATATCTTCTTTTAGATAGGGAGGCCATAAGTGCACACAGAACTCCTGGTATAGGTCGCACCAAGGTCCTGTTTAACTGGAGTAAAACATCTCTACTTCTAAACCCAGATCCACTTGCATAAAGGTCAATATGCCTTTTGCCTTCTTGATTGCTTAATAGACCTACTTTAATTGACTGGCATAGGAGGACATCCAGATCCCTTTCTACAGCCACACTTACCAATACACGACCATTTAAATAATACCCCACATTTTTGCTTTTTAACTTCATATTTATCCACGTTCTATTGCATCTTCCATGTGTTTGCCCATTTCCTCAACTTGTATAGATCACCTGAAGCTTTCTTGAATCTTTCTCATAATCCCACTTAGTTTTGTGCTATCAGCAAACTTGTAAAGGTTGCACTTGCTTCCCTCATCCATCTCATTTATATAAACTATGAAAATGTTGGAGAGTGAATTAGCCCTGTGGCACACCACTAGTCACCATCTGTCACATTCAATTTAGTTACATTCTGTTTCCGTCTGTCAACCAATTCCCAATCCATGCCAGTATATTACCCTACATGCTTCAATTCTGCCCACTAAACTCTTATGTAGGACCTTATCAAAAGCCTTCTTGAAATCCAAGTACACCACAATGTCTAATCTTCCTTCAACTACTTGACTAGTCAGACCCTTAAAAAACTCCAGTACATTAGTTAAGAATGATTTCCCTTTCATCATCCCGTGCTGACTTTATCTAACACTGAATTGTTGCCAAGTGTTTTGTTTTCACATCTCAGATAAGGACCTTAGGCTATTGGTCCTAGGGTGGGGGGGGGGGGGGGGGGGGGGGTGGTGGAGAAGAGAGAGAAAGAGAGCACGAGAGAGAGAGTGTGTGTGAGAGAGAGAGAGAGTGTGTGTGAGAGAGAGAGAGAGAGTGCGAGAGAGAGAGAGAGAGAGAGAGCGAGAGAGAGAGAGCGAGAGAGAGAGCGAGAGAGAGAGCGAGTGTGAGAGAGCGAGTGTGAGAGAGCGAGTGTGAGAGAGCGAGTGTGAGAGAGAGAGAATGTGTGAGAGAGAGAGTGTGAGAGAGTGAGAGTGAGAGTGAGAGAGAGTGTGCATGTGCACGTGGGGGGGGGGCCGCATTGGTGTGAGACGAGATCTGGCTTTCACTAATATTCCGCATGTTGATCCACTGGTACCCTTGATGCCAATGAGGGCCATTTCCCTAGGTGGCCACTACCAAACTTAACACATTATACGGGACGGGCCTTTGCAAGACATGGGAAAAGCTGGGTAGCTCTTACTTCATCACTGAGCAACCACTTAATTACAAGTGGCTCTAGGATAATGGGTGACAATCAGTTCATTAATGAGCTGAATTATTATCTATTACCAACTACCAGGAATTTTGCATCAGTTCCCTCCACATAACTGTATCAGCGGAGGTTTTGCTACCACTGGGAGACTGAAGTAGCGTTTCTCCAGTGATTGAGTTGGTCTCACCAAAGTGTTGTGCAGCTGATGGGTTGGATGACATTCTGGACTTATACATACGGTGCATTTATTCAAATTATAGTTGACAGAAAATGGTTTTGGCTTTTCATACTTTTGGCTTTTGTAGTGTGAACTGTGTACGTGACGTGAGCAAACCATAGCAAAATGGAATGTTTCTTTCAGTGAGTCTTTTGCTAACCCACAAATGTATGCTGAAATTTCAAAGTGAACAAATATTAAATGGCAGAACCACCACTGTGGTATTGGTTAAAAATGTGATGACAGCACAAAACTAAGTAATAACATAGTTGAAGCTTTATGAAAATACAATTCAGTGCCTTAGCTTACATAAATAGCTCTTTTAAGCTGATGTCGTTAACATTGATGAGTTAAAACAGAAAGAAAATCGCAAATTGGATGAGATGTAACAATAAAGGTGATAAGCAAATGAAATGCAAGAAGGTTGGACACATGAAAAATTAATTATATTATCCAATACATACCTCAGCATAAAAAGACAACAAGAACTCACATTATTTTTCAAACTGCAGCAAGATGTACAAAAATAATAAGTATGGTTTGCTAATATAAAAAGATAGAATTATTAAAGATAAAGATTTCATAAAATCACAGAATCCTTACATTGTGGAAGCAAGCCAGTTGGTCCTTGCGTTCACACCAATCCTTTAAAAAGCATCCCACACAGACACACCCTGCTACCATATGCCTGTAGCCCTGCATTCCCCATGGCTAATCCATATAGCCTGCACATCCCTGGACACTATGGGCAAATATGTATGGCCAATCCACCTAACCTGCACATCTTTGGACTGTGGGGGGAAACTGGAGGAAATCCACATAGACATGGGGACAATTTGCAAACACCAAACAGTCACCCGAAGCTGGAATCAAATCCAGGTCTCTGGCGCTGTGAGGCAGCAGTGCTAACCACCGAGCTACGATGCCACCCCAGACCTAATGGACTTCACTGACTCCCTGGAATTTCTTAATCTTGTGTTTTTAAAAGCACAAATAAATAATAAAGCATGCATGCAAAACAGCATTCAAATTTGACTTGCACCACTAATCCTCCTCAATCATTGAGACTTTCAATGTCTCTCTGACTTTCAGGACAGGTTAGAATTCAAAATCAGTAATGGGAGCCTAGTTGTGCTGCGCTGAGTACCCTGTTAAAAAAATAACTTAATAAATACCACAGAAATGAATCTGGCCATTGTGCCTTGCAGTTTCAGCTGGTCTCTGTAAAACATCAAAGATTGTGCATAATAGCTCCTTTGCTTGTTCAAACAGATTTCATTCAATCAGTTTCTCTGCATGAATGGTATGAAGGCTTATGAGTGATGTGATGCATTATGTCTTTAATGCATTATGTCTTTTAGCTGCTAAGCGCAGAAGTTAATTAAAAAGAGAAAATAAAAAAAATACATAAAACTCATGTCTGTCACACATCAGTGATGTTGAAAAGGACAGTGGTTTTGCTTTTGACTAAGTGCCAGAAACCTGCATGATTAAACACTTCACTTACGTGAACTGTTGCCTCCTGCCATTTCAGCTGAGATGGATTATTACAAAAAAGCTCAAGTAACTTGGTAGTTACTTACCTCAAAAATAACCTCTATTTGTCTGCAATTGAAAACGTGACAAAGCATACGATCATATCTTTCACCTCATTTTCTCAAGCAACTGCAAATTGGTTTGGCACATAACCATGAAATAAATAATTATCAATTCCTTATCTGAAGTATTAAAAAAAGCCATATGATGCTGTATAGCATACATTTAAAGGATAAGGAAGTTTTGTTTAAATTTTCTTTTTTTTTCAAATGTTATCTTTAACATCAACCTGAAGGCTTTCAAGTACAATCTCTTACAAATTACAGCTCTGCTTTAAAAATTATTTCCTCTAAGTTGATCCTTCAACCCTTCTGATAAAGAGCTTATATTTGTGGTCTGAAGCCAGAGCTGCGTAGTGGTTATACTTTAGGAGCAGTCATACAAGAGCTTGGCCTAATCATCCTGAGGTTGAGAGTTCATATCCCACCATGGCCATTTGAGAATTTGAATTGAACAAATCAAAAGTTATTATCGATAGAAATGATCATAAAGCTGTTGGATTGTCCTCAAAGTCAAAATGATTGCATGTAAGGATGTCTGTAGTTCTTGATCAAAAACATCAAGTCATTCAGTCATGTAAAAATCAATACAAATAACAAATAACAATGAAAATGAACAATAAATGCTGCCTATGGCACATACACCCGTAATATGAGACAGAGTTAAAAATGCACTCCTATTTCCAAACGCCTGCCATTGAAAACCCCTTGTCAGACACTGCAATCTCATTCATGCTTCTACGTACAATTCTCCAAATGTTTAAGAGACAAATGATAAACACTTTGATGTGACAAGGCTGAATGTAAAACAATAAACTGACTATTTCACAATTGTTCATTGAACAAAAATCTCCTTGTACTAAAATTTACTTTCAGTATTGCCCACCAGCACAACTTTGACAATAAAAAAAATGACAGGTATTCCTCACATTTCAAATGTTCACTTTGCTTTTATGAAAGACCTATATTAGCACCTGTTTGTGAATCTGAAGATGATTTTCGCTTTTAGAAAAAAAGTTGAAATTTTTTCCCATATAAATCATGCATCTTCGCTTTGTGCTATTTTCGGTATATGAAAGGTTTCCTGGGAACGCTCTACTTTTGGATAGCATGGGATACCTGCACACAGTGTCCACATTGACAGTATAAAATGCAACATTTCCAGCCATGGCTTTTGTTTAGCCTGGTTGATTCCACCCTAACATAACTGGTTATCATTCTCAGAAATTTTCCAATATCAGACCAACTCAAATGCTACTTTAGCTCCAAAACTCCTTCTGCACGATTATCTTTCTGTATTTCACAGTTAATAGCTGGAGTATGTGGCTTTGCAGCAGTACTTAGACTGGGGTTAAGTGGCATTTACTGCTGTTTACAAAGGAGTTACACTAGGAAGCTTCCCACAAAGGAAAAGAGCTGGTGTAAATGCTATTGCAGAGGGAGCCTTTTATGAGATTCTACTTATTCATTTCCAGTGATGCAAAAATGTACCTTTTTATTGTTAAAAATTTGAATATATTTTTCTTGCATGAAAAGAAATACACTGAATATGAAGTATTGCGTCATTCTTTTATTTCCTTTAAACTGCAATTATCCCCTGTTTCAAAACAGATTGTTTTCCCTTTAACTTTGACACTATAGGGTTCAAATGAGAATAAGATAACAAAGGAGGAAGAAATCGAGAGATTCATTAAGTTTGTCCTATCCATCATCTAACCCAGCCTCCCATTTTCACTCCCACTGTATTGTGATAAAATTATTTCGCAATCTTCAAAGCAGACCATAACAATGAACATCTTCAATTCTGAAATCGGTGAGTTAATTTTGTTGGTATCACAATCGTTATCTTTTGTTGAATACATGTTTTGATTGATCCACATCAATGATAATTTGACAAATTTGAACACTTCTCCGACTCTGATGTCAACAGGAAGTGAAATAATACAGTATGGACCAAGTGAAGCTGTTGAAGGATTCATCCTCAGAATAAAATGAAGAGGTGGTGGTAGAATAGTAATATCAGTAAATTATTAGAGCATGGGTCAATGTTCTAAGGAATCACACAGAGTGATTCTCAGCTATAAATGGAGTTCAAATTCCATCAGGACTAACAGTGAAATTGGAATTGTATAAAATCTGTATTTAAAAAAAAGTTTAGTGGTAACCATGTAAACATTGATTATCACTAAAAGATAATTTGATTCACTCGTGTCCTTTAGAAAAGAAAAATTGTCATCCTTATCCAGTCTGCCCTTCACATAATTTCAATCCCACAGAAATGTGTTGCCTTTTCATGGTCCTCTGTCACGGCCTGGACAGCCAAGCAGTTGAAGGACAACTGTAAATGGGCAATACCCACACTCCAAGAAAGAATTAAAAATAACAAATTATCTTTCCATAACATCTTAACACAGTGAGATGTCCCTCGATATTTTATAGGAGCACAACAGAACCATGTTGTTGTGACAAAAAAAGTAGAAGTGTCCTGAAATTGCAAGTCCCAATGAAAATGGTACTTCCCATTAGCATGGAGGTAGGAGTGGCATCAGGCTGCCTTTGAGTATGCACATTTTGTGGAGGCAATTTTCTTTAAATCATCAGCTGCCTCCAGTTGGATTTTGGCATCACTGTAGCGGCAAACCCAGTGTGCACATATTAGAAGGCAGGTCTGAACTTCGCAGTTTCGGTGTTGCAATCTTTTGAGATTATCAATGGTAAGGATAACTGTGCCCTAAAAGCACATAAACCCCTTGCCAAACCTATCAAGATATGTCAAACCAATCAATAATCTTCAAAATGTTTTGGATTTGAATGAAGCGATTTTCTCAATAGAGTATATTCTGCCATATGGAATTTTAAGCTATGGAACTTATTTATCTCCTGTTGGCTAAGTACTAGTGAATATTAGATGATTTGTCTTGGTAGGTGACAGGGAACTATGAGTTGTCAAAAGTTGACACTAAGTTGCCATTGGGGTATGAGGAGCCATTGGATAGATGGACTCTGTTTCATGGAAGTATTGGGCCTGTGGTGGATGTGCATCAGGCATGAGCTGGGGAGGATGGGGCGTGTTGGGAGTGTTATGGCTGAGGGCTGGAGGAATCCTTTGTATCTAATTATTCTGTTTACCTTTCGAATACAGTGTTGCAGCCCTGAGGCAGGCTTTCCACCCAGCATGCCTTAGCATATGGCAGCCTCCTTGGCTCTTACTGTGTGTACTGGCCCAACTGCCAATCCAGCCTGACCCACCACCTCTGGAAAGAAAACGGGAATTTTCAAGTGTCAAGTTTTTGGAGTCAGGAATTTGGCCAGGTCTGTGTATTTAATCCAGGAGCAAAAACTGGGGCCTCAGTCAGCAAAGGAGATATTAGGGCAGATGACCAGAAGGTTGGACAACGAAGTAACTTGAATGAGTATCATTAGCAGCTGAAGGCAAAGCAATCTGTCATCCTCAAGAGGATACAAGAGAAGGACACAAATATCTTGAGTGTTGTGGGGCTCTAGAAGATTACAGGGATAATGTGAGACAAGGCCCAATGGAAATTTATAAATAAGGATGAGAATGTTTAACTGACAGCCAATGTTGGATAGTACGCATAGGCTTAATGGATGAACAGAACATATAGTGAGAGTTATATCCATGTAGTAGATGGTCTCAATTTTATTGAAGGTAAAATATGAGAGGTTGGAATTGGAATAGTGAAGTTCAAAGTTCAAATGGCATGGCTGAGTGTTTCAGCAAGTGAGTGGAGACAGAGACTGAGACTAATTCAGGCAATGCAGTAGAGGACAGGCAGGAGGCTGGAAGAACACGGCAAACCAGGAAGCATTAGGAAGTGAAGATGATGATGTTTCTAGTGTAGGGGTGGTGCTGCCTGGCTCTTCCAGCCTCCTGCCTGTCTATTTTGGATTCCAGTATCTGCAGTTTGTCTCTAACCAATGTTATGGAGGATTCAGTCTTCATGACAGCATGGAAAAGAAGTTAAAAATTCACTTTGACTCGAATATAAACACCAAGGTCCACTTTGAGCCACAGGCATAGCAAATGGAGTTGTTGACTGGGAGAGGAGCTTGCGAGGGGAAGCGAAAACAATGGTTTCAGTCTTCCCAATATTTCACTGAAGAACATTTCCGGTCATCTAGTACTGGATGTTGGACACAGTCTGATGACTTATATTCAATGGTGAAGGAGGGGTAGGTACTGTCAACCTACATGCATTTCAGATGATAGCACTACGGATCAGCATAAAGATTGGAAAAGGAGAAAGTCAAGAACACACGGAGGTGTAAAAGGAAATCACGCTGCTGGATTCTCTGGCTATAAGTGGATTGTCAAGGGTTCAGGTTAGTGCAGTCTCACTCATCTGGACAGATGTTGGAGGAGGATAGTGTGGCCAATGTGTTAAAAGGTGCTGACTAGTCAGGCAGGATTAGTGGAGATGGTCCTTCAATATCTTCTTGAGATCAGAATATGAGTATGTGAAAAGCCAGCAAGATAGCAGATAGATTTTATTAATTTATGTTCCTGTCTTTTCAGCAAAAAAGTACTGTATTTGACCTGAGTTCAATTAATGCTTGACAAGAAAGGGTCATTAGGTAAAACCACAACAATACGAATGTGGGTATATTCAACATTCTCTCTACCAAAATTCTTAACAACTGACAAGCCTCAACACCAAAAAGTTACATAGGCTGGAATTTTTCTAATCTGCACTGACAGATTACTTACATTGATGAATGCATAAAATGATCAAAAAATATTTAGAATCTTATCTCCCCTAACAATCACTGACATTCTCATGGTTTGAACAATCTGTGAATTGCGCACACACTGACCTCAGCTGCTAACATGGGCATTGAGGGTGACGAGTGTAAGACTAACTTACATTTCTATTTATTTATCATAATAATGGGAGATTTGCAACATCTGCTCTTGTAAAATGTGCAGAGGTCTAGATATTTTTTGTTGATGTATGTGACACAATTTCATTCATAAAGAAATTTAAAACATCTGCTGGACATACGAGTTTTCTAGTCTGATTAGAAAAAAATGCTTTAGCTTTAGATACAGGGGATAATAGTTTAAGATTTGTTCTTGTCCTTGCACTGAAGCATATGAACCATAAAGAAAAACAAAAACGGTTGAAAACATCATTACCTAGAAATGTGTGTTGTTGTGCAACTCCATGATGAAAAGTAACCAGCTGGCATCTCACCAGTGGCCATTCTGGATGAGTAAGGCCAAACAATAACTGTTCAATGTCTGTTTAAATATGTGCTGCATTACAGCAAACTCAACTCTCTTTCCAGATGTTTTCCAGTAGACTTTACTAGACAGCAAAAGGATCAGAAACATTTTAATAACACATTTTCTCTCTATCCCATGTACACAAACTGCTCTGTGACTTAATACTTTAGGTGACCATAACAGCACATCATTTAAAAGACAGCAGCTCATTCACATTTTTCCATGTAAAGATTTATCATTCATATAATGAGAGATTTGTACTGAGCTGAAGTGATAAAATTCAGGCAAGTTTTAGAATGATTTTAAATTTCATCAAAGCAATCTAGACTTGAGGTTGGTGAACAAGTTCTTTGGGGGCTTATAGGCTAGATTTTCCTGATCTATTGATTGACTTTCTAATTGGTTCCATCTAATCTACTTAAAATTCCAAAATTTATTAGTTCAAACAATCCAAAAATTTGATTTTTTTAAAATTAGGAACTGACACAGTGAAGTGCAGGTTTATGTTGTTCAATTGAAATTACAGGGAAATTCTTATAAATTCTATTGAATCAACCAGGTATTTAACAGTCAGTGGGTATCAAATGTTCCCTTTTTAGCATTGTTTGTGATACACAAAATGCAAAGAAACACCATGACAAAATTGTATTAGGTGTGAAATTGATTGACACTTTTAATAAGTAATAGAGATCTGAAACTAGATCCCAAAGATGAAAATCAAATATCATACCCATTTCATCACGAAGTTACATCCTCACTTTGCTTACTAACTTTATCCTCTAAACTAGGCACACTCAGGAATGGGTAAGTGCTCCAAACGTGCACAAACACAAATGATATCTTTTACCATCTGCAGTGGATTTTTATTATTCTTAATTAATGCTGTTCCTACACGTAAATCTAAACACAATTAGAGTCATAGAGATATATAGCATGGAACCAGACCCTTGGTCCAACTCGTCCATGCCGGCCAGATATTCTAAATTAATCTAGTCCTATTTGCCAACATTTGGCCAATATCTGTCTGAACTCTTCCTATTCATCCAGATGCTTTTCAAATGTTGTTATTGTACCAGCCTCCATCACTTCCGCTGGCAGCTCATTCCATACACGCACCACCCTCTGGGTGTAAAAGTTGTACCTTAGGTCCCGTTAAATCATTCCCCTCACCCTAAACCTATGCCCTCTACACCTGGACTCCCCCACCCTAGGTAAAAGACCTTGTGGATTTATCCTATCCATGCCCCTCATGATTATATAAACTTCTCTAAGGTCACCCCTCAGTCTCCGATGCTTCAGGGAAAGTAGCTCCACCTATTCAGCCTCTCCCTATAGCTCAAACTCTCCAAACCTGTAACATTCATGTAAATGTTTTCTAAACCCTTTCAAGTTTCACAACATCTTTCGATTGGAAGGAAATCAGAATTGCATGCAATATTCCAATAGTGGTCTAACCAATGTCCTGCAACATGACCTCCCAACTCTTGTACTCAATAATCTGACCAATAAAGGAAAGCATACCAAACGCCGTCTTCACTATCCTATCTACCAGCAACTCCACTTTCAAGGAGCTATGAACCTGCACACCAAGGTCTCTTTGTTCAGCAACACTCCCTAGGATCTTACCATTAAGTGTATAAGTTCTGCTAAGATTTGTTTTCCCAAAATGCAGCAGCTCGTAATTATCTGAAATAAACTCCATCTGCCACTTCGCAGCCCATTGGCCCACCTGATCAAGATCTTGTTGTAATCGGAGGTAACCTTCTTCGTTGTCCACTACACCTCCAACTTTGGTGTCTTCTGCAAACTTACTAACTATACCTCTTATGCTCACATCCAAATTATTTATATAAATGACAAAAAGTAGTGGACCCAGCACCGATCCTTGTGGCATTTCACTGGTCACAGGTCTCCAGTCTGAAAAACAACCCTCCATCACCACCTTTGAGCCAGTTCTGTATCCAAATGGCTAGCTCTTCCTGCATTCCCTGAAATCTAACCTTGCTAACCAGTCTCCCATGGGGAACCTTGTTGAATGCCTTACTGAAGTCCATATAGATCAAATCTACTGCTCTGCCCTCATCAATCCTCTTTGTTACTTCTTAAGTCAAGTTTGTGAGACATGATTTCCAACGCACAAAGCTATGTTGACTATCCCTAATCAGTCCTTGCCTTCCAATTTCATTTACATCCTGTTCCTCTGGATTCCTGCCAACAACTTGCCCACCATCAACATCAGGCTCACTGGTCTATAGTTCCCTGGCTTGTCCAAAGAGTGGAACCATGTTTGCCAACCAAGATATAAAAGAGACCTAAAGGAGTAGCTTTTTCATGTAGAGAGTGGTACTTGTATGGAATGAGCTGCCAGAGGAAGTGGTAGAGGCTGGTACAGTTAAAGGGCATTTGGATGGGTGTATGATTTGGAAGGGTTTAGAAGGATATGGGCCCATTGCTAGCAGGTGGGACTAGACTGGGTTGGGATATCTGGTTGGCATGGACGGGTTGGACTGAAGGGTCTGTTTCCATGCTGAAAGCCAGAATCGAACGCAGCATGTTTTGCATCGGTGCACTGAATGACTATTTCAGGTTTGGTGAGGAAACTGCAGTTACTGCGATAACAACATTGTAAAAGGAGCCTTAGTGGTTTCAAGGTACATTGGGATATTCTGAGACCATCTACTGGATTAGCTGGAAGAGCACAGCAGTTCCGACAGCATCCAACGAGCAGTGAAATCGACGTTTCGGGCAAAAGCCCTTCATCAGGAATAAAGACAGTGAGCCTGAAGCGTGGAGAGATAAGCTAGAGGAGGGTGGGGATGGGGAGAGAGTAGCATAGAGTACAATGGGTGAGTGGGGGAGGAGATGAAGGTGATAGGTCAAGGAGGAGAGGGTGGAGTGGATAGGTAGAAAAGGAGATAGGCAGGTCGGACAAGTCCGGACAAGTCAAGGAGACAGTGCTGAGCTGGAAGTTTGAAACTAGGATGAGGTGGGGGAAGGGGAAATGAGGAAGCTGTTGAAGTCCACATTGATGCCCTGGGGTTGAAGTGTTCCGAGGCGGAAGATGAGGCGTTCTTCCTCCAGGCGTCTGGTGGTGAGGGAGCGGCGGTGAAGGAGGCCTAGGACCTCCATGTCCTCGGCAGAGTGGGACGGGGAGTTGAAATGTTGGGCCACGGGGCGGTTTGGTTGATTGGTGCGGGTGTCTCGGAGATGTTCCCTAAAGCGCTCTGCTAGGAGGCGCCCAGTCTCCCCAATGTAGAGGAGACCACATCGGGAGCAACGGATTTATTGTATGAACCCTACCACTGCACCATAAGTGGTAATCTACCTTCCAGTTTTGATTTGGCTACCATGACTGACTCATGTGATTCTTTATGTATTTTTTATCTGTGGAGTGATAGTGGTGGCTGAGGCAAGGTAGAGGCGAGCAATGTTATGGGTGTAGATATGGGCGATCCTGGTGATGGAGAGATTTGGGGTTAGAAGTTTAGCTCGCAACCTAATAAGGCATCAAGGTGGCTAATGATCTGGTTGAACTCTTAAAGAAGCTAAGGAATAGGTTGGTGGAGCTTGTGATGGGGACCAAAACAATAGATTTGACATTCTGAATATTTAATTGGGGAAAAATGTCTGCAAATGTCATATGTTTAAATTTAATTACATATATTTTAAAGCGGATGTAGCTGAAATGACTGCAGGTGTAAGTTCAGTGGCTGTCTGGACAGAATGATACTCTGGAATATCATACTGGAGGAGTCAGAGTCATACAGCACAGAATCAGACCCTTCAGTCCAACCTGTCCATGCCAAACATAAGCCCAAACTAAAACAGTCCCACCGACCTGCTCATGGCACATATATGAAGTACCTTGAAAGGAAAAAGATGTCCTACAAACTGTTTTATAACCTCCAGCAGGTGTCACAGACTGTGAATATAATGATTTTAAAAGACGACAGCAGTTTGGGTGTGAGATGCAATTATATTTTCTGCATTCCAGAATACTAGTGTTAGGTGTTAAAAGTGAGTGTCAATTTAGGTCTGTGTGTGTCAGTGGGCGGACATTCTCACGCATCGACTAGTGTACTGTGGAGGTCACAGCTTTAACAATAACCACTGCAGGTCAAGAAAGGAAAATGCTTTCACTCAATGTTGCCTGTCAACTACTGTCAAGAGAAACAAGTAAATTTCGATCAAATCGACAAACCCAAAAATTTCAACATTATCAATTCAACTAACCATGTCAATGCTCCTTGCAACATCCACTGTAATGGCTGTAATGTTTAAATTATCTACTCTTCATGAATAATCCATAGAGACTGATTGGTAGTGTTTTAACTTTTAATTATTTTTAGACTCGCTTCTCACTTCTGAGCATTATTATTGTGTTGCATTATTACTTATTTTTATCTTGTGTAAATAATAAAATCACTCTTTCTTTAACTCAAGAAAACGTGGCTAAATTGGCTTCTTATAAAACAAGTTACATGTAATTTGGTCTGGAAGAAGGGTGTCTGTATGGGAGGATCCTTTTTAAATTAATCACTTTGTGATCAACTGAGTAGATGGATGACTGAACAAGAGGAACCAGTTCACCCCTCCTCATCCATGAGTCTGATCATTTGTCCAATTTCATCTGGAACAGAATAACTTCAGGAACCTTGCCGAGGACCTGGTCATAAGTTTGGGGCTGTGGTTGCAATTTGAATGACAGATGAAATCCAAGAATTAGAGTGGATAAATTGTCACTTGACAACAAATTAAAAAAGAACAGCAAAAGGCTTTCTTGAGTTTGCACTGTTATAGAATACAAATTCAATGCTAGTTCATTCCGAGCAAAAGTGAGGGAAATTAATTTTGAGGATTTAAATGTTCAGTCTCTTAAACAGTTACAAAGTTTAGCAAGGCACTTGAAACATTTCACTTGAAACCCAGAAAACCCAAAACTTTGAAGTTACTCAACAGTTTACATATTGAAAGTGAGGATGATGAAATGGATACAGTGGTGGTAGAGTGTGGCAAAATTGAAACAGCATAAATTAGAATTAGGAAAAACAGAAGGAAAGGCAAGGGGAGAGATGAGTAAACTGAGAGAGAAAGAGAGAGAGAAGAGCGAGCGAGACAGTACAATGCAAAGGAGAGGAAAGAGCAACGAAGAAAGAAACGATCTCATGGAAACCCGCGAGAATAGGAGCTTGACCTAAAGACAGCTCAAGTCGAGAAGCAGGAATCCACTGCATCCCATGAAAAGGTGGAGGCGATTCATGTGCTCATTTAATTCCCAAGTTTGAGAAGGCAGAGGCAGAAGCCTTCCCTACCCCTTTAGAACGGGTAACACAGCAGTTCAAATTACCAGTCCAACACTGGTCCTAATTACTCCAGAGTAAGGTTTTGAGGAAAGCGTATGACATTTACTCCTTCATACCAGACAGAAAGGTCACTGATTATGTCCAAATAGGTGCAATGCTAAATTGCCCATCGAGTCTGAGGAACGTACAGGCTACATGGGTTAGCCATGGTAAATGTGGGGTTATGGGCATAGCTGGGCGCTGGGACGCTGTTCTGAGGGTCAGTGTGGTACTGATAGGCCAATTAGCGTGCTTCTACACTATAGGGATTCTATGATTACAAGGCCATGAAAGAAGATATCTTAAGTGGTTAGCAGTTAGTGCTGGAGACACTGTCATAAATTTTGTATTCAGAGGAAATGGGCAGTACAGTGACTCAGTGGTTAGCAGTGCTGCCTCACAGCATCAGAGACCCAGGCTTGATTCAACCCTTGCATGACTGTCTGTGTGGAATTTGAACATTTTTCCGATGTCTGTGGGTTTCCTTCGGGTACTCCAGTTTCCTCTCACAGTCCAAAGATGTGCAGGTTCGGTGGACTGCCCATGTTAAATCGTTCATAGTATCCAGGGAGGTGTAGGTTAGGCATGTTAGCCATGGGAAATGCAGGGTTTCAGGGATATGTTATCGGGGTGCAACTGGGTGAGAAATGCAGGGATAAGGGGTGGAATTTAGTTGGGATGTTCTTTGGTAGGTTGGTGTGGACTTGATGGGCCAAATGGCCTGCTTCCACACCGTAGGAATTCTATGCAGTGGTCTGAATAGACATATCTGGAATTTTTAAGTTTAAATAGCTTGATTTTGACCAATGCTTACAGGCACTTCAGGCAGAAGCCAGTTTCAAAAGCCTTTGTGAAATTATTCTCCTTGAGTTCAAAAACTTCATACCAATGAGAATATACTTAGATAAATAGGTAGTGTCTACTTCAAGACTGGTAGCCACATCAGCTGATCATTATAAGCTGATCTACTGATCCCTGCTCCAAAAGAAACCCTCTCTTGTCACTAAATGGAAATGAGGGAGGTGGGGAGAGTGACAGGTAACTGAGCACCCATGAGCGAGGGGGAAAAGATGGGAGTCCTGCTAAGGACAGAAAGGATGGTGCTGAGAGGAGATAAAAAAGCCTATACTTGTTAATGTTGAAAGGTAGGACATACCCAGGTTTACTGCTGGTGGGAATGAGGAACATCAGTGGGATTTCTGGGGCACATACAACCCATGCAGAGAATGGAATCAAGCATGGAGAATAGTAGACCAGGCTATGGCTCTGAATAGAGCTGTGAATCCCTGTAATGACACTCCCAACAGCATGGATCAGGTTTCTCAGATTATGTACCACATGGTGTGGCCACAATTCCAGGGTGGGGGCCAGGCAAGTAAACTGTAGCGATACAGAGGGATGTCAGGGCTAGCCAAACACTACTGCTGGAAAAATACAAGACCTTCTTACTTTGGCAATGACCTGCAGGATCAAAGGTCCCTGTGAAGGCTGCTGAGGTCAGGGAGACTGAACAGCTTCAGGAGAAAGTGTCTGGAATCTCCCTCGGCTATATGGCTGCTCAGTCCATGACCAGACAAGCTCAGCCAGTAGAGGCGGACGTGGCACTGCTCGGGTGTTCCAAGTGGGCTGGGTTAATAAACAGAACTCCCTTAGTAGCACCCCAATCAGCTGAGACACTGTTAAAACACTGTTCATACTGAAGTTAATGCAGAAATAGTCACTAAGGACTACTGTAATAAAATCAAATGCTGATGAGGAAATGGAAATAACCCCACACTTGCAAATGGGCAATGATTCACCAGGTAGTGGTGCCACTGATGTATTATGGGTAACATTACGGCTAGCTCATGTGATTGTGATAGCTTGGCATGTGGTGCACACAAAACAGAAACCTGCACCAGCCAGCATTTAGCTTGCCACAGTTCCACACAGACGTTGTAAACGTTTAGCCAAACCTGCCAGTTTGTGGAAAACCTCAATCCGCACCAGGTCTTATTCCTGTGACAGATTCTGGGGAATCATTCAGCAAGGTGTTTGGAATTTTGTGGGATTCTTGCTCAAAACAAGAAGGGAGGTACCAGTATGTCTTTACCATTATAAACATGGTTATGCACTATCCAAAGGCAGGCAGTACCAAGTGAATTGGCCCAATTCTTAACCTGGTGTGCTCTGTCCATCAAGATTCAGTCAGACCAATGCTCAAATTCCATATCAAAACATTTCAGGAAGTCACGAGTGTGATTCAACAGAAGTCTTCAGTATATCACCTGCAGTCACAGGGGGTGCTGGAATGATATCATAAAAGCACCCTTTAAATAATAATCAGGGCATTCTGTCACATGAACACCCATCTCTGGAGTAAAAGGTAGGTTTGCTTCTGCTTACTGCCAGGAGCTTGCCCAAAATGTTCACGGATATTATGCCACTTGAATTACTTACAGGTATCAAATACGAGAGGCTCTGAAACTAATCAAGGAGAGTTTTCAGAACAGAAGGAACATGTCTCCTTATTGGACTGCATTGCAGAGCACAGAGAGCGACTCTTGTGAACATGTGAAGTGTTCCGAGAACACCCAAAAAACATCCCGACAGTGATGAAGAAAACAGGCAGACAACATGCCAAGGCCTGACACTTTTAGCCAGGAGATGTGTTAGTAGTATTCCTGCAAACATCATGTCAACCTTAAAACCTGGTTCAGTGGACAGTATGGAGTGGCTAAGAAGCTCAGAGAAGTGCTTCAGGGGTCAGTGCTGAGCCCATTGCTGTTTGTTATCTATATCAATGATTTGGATGAGAACGTATAAGGCATGATTAGTAAGTTTGCTGATGACACTAAAATAGACAGCATCATGGACAGTGAAGAAGGTTATCAGAAGTTGCAGCTGGACCTTGATCAGCTGGGGAAGTGAGCCGAGAAATGGCAAATGGAGTTTAATATAGGTAAGTGTGAGGTCTTGCATTTTGGAAAGTCAAATCAAGGTAGGAGTTTCATGGTGAATAGTAGGGCCTTAAGATGATAGTGGAACAGAAGGATCTTGTTCCTTCACAGTTCAAGTTTATAGTTCTCTGAAAGTGGAGTCATAGGTAAACAGGGCAGTGAAGAAAGCTTTTGGCACACTGGCCTTTATCAGTGAGGGCACTGACTACAGAAGTTGGGAAGTTCTGTTACAGCTATACAGGATGTTGGTAAGGCTGCATTTGGAGTATTGTGCTCAGTTTTGGTCACCTTGTCATAGGAAGGATGTTATTAAACTGGAAAGAGTGCAGAAGAAATGAATAAGGCTGTTGGCTGGACTCAATGGTTTGAGTTATAGGGAGAAGTTGGACAAGTCCAGACATTTTTCTTTAGAGTGTAGGAAACTGAGGGGGGACCTTATAGAGGTGTATAACATCATGAGAGGGATGGATAGGGCGAATGCACTCTGTCCTTTTTCCCAAGGTTGGGGAATAGAGGACAAGCCGATGTTAGTTTAAGGTTAGAGGGGAAAGAATAAAAGAGAACCGGAGGGGCAATGTTTTTACACAGTTGGTGGTACACATATGGAATGCACTGCCAGTGGAAGTGGTTGAGGCAGGTACATTAACAACATTTAAAAGGCATTTAGACAAATACATGGGTAGGAAAGGATTAGAAAGATATGGGCCAAGTGCAGGGAAATGGGGTTAGTGTGGATGGACATTTTGGTCAGCATGGACCAGTTTGGGCCAAAGGACCTGTTTCCATGCTGTAGGGGTCTATGACTCTCAGTGAATCACCTGATTGAATTCCTGGATCGAGGGGGAAAAAAAGCAAAGGTTGTATTAGGTCAAAATGATAAAGTAATATCTCCAAGGAGGGGAATAAGAGGATCAACTGGAGGGAGACTTGGGTGAGGCTCACATTGAAACCCCAAATTCCCGAGTACCCCTATCCCCCAAACTAACAGTACATAATCACTAACAAACTTAAGAGTCCCTATTCAGTACCTAGGTCCAGAACATTGAAAAGGCTTGACAAGGCTGCTCACTGTATTTAAAGGCATAAGCAGACATAAGCACCTCAATAGCTCTACATGATGTGAATGTTGGAGAAACCCCTCCCATGAGGCAACATCCCTGTAGGTCAGGCCCAGTAAAGTCAACTCAAGTCCAGGTGGAGATTAATTACATGCTGGAGCATTATTTAACACAGCAGAGTTGCAGCTACTGGAGCTCCCAGCCGTCCGTGTCCCCAAGCCGCAAGTTTTAACTAGGCTCTGCATTGACTACCAAAAGGTTAATGCAGTGACCAGAGCTGACTCCAACCTGATACCATGGCTAGAAGATAACATAGACAGGGTAGGTACCTAGATAGATTTACCCAAGGAGTGTTGGCAGGTTCCCTTGACTTTCTGCATGAAGGAAATCTCTGCCTTGGTAACTCTAGTGGAGATTTACCAATATCAAATCATGTTACTTGGACTGAAATTTCCCAGCCACCTGCCAAAGGCTGTTGAGCCACATTGTGTACCTAGACCCTGTGCACAGTGACACCTGAGAAACACATTAAGAGCAACTGGAAACCCTTTTCCAGAAAATAAGTCAGCTGACCCAGTGATCAATCTTGTAAAGCAGAGAGTTTGCTGAAGTCTAATTGACCTATTTTGGTGAAGCATGAGGGACTGCCTTGGACTGCAAAAGGTAGCAAGAGTAGCCCAGTTCCCCATTCCCACATTAAAACTGGGAATTATTGGTAAAAGTGACCACTGCACAGTCTTTGTAGAGGTAAAGTCCCACCTTCAGTTTGAGAATACTGTCCATCCTGTTGTGTGACACTATTACCGTACTAAATGGGACAGACTGCCAACAGATTGAACGGAAGACTGGGCATCCATGAGGCACTGTGGGCCATCAACAGCTGAAGAACTGTACTCCAGCACAATCTGCAAACTCATCACCTGGCGTATCCCTCACTCAAACATTACAAACAATGCAGGAGATCAACCCTGGTCCAATGGATAGTGCAGGAGATGCATCAAGCATATCCAAAAATGAGATGACAACCTGGTGAAGCTCTCAAACTACTTGCATGCCAAACAGCATAAGCAGCAAATGATAGATAGATCTAAGCGATCTGACAGTCAGATCCACATCCAGTCATGAATGGTGATGGGCAATTAAACAACTCACTGGAGGAGAAGGCTCCACAAAAATCCCCATCTTCAATGATGGAAGAGTCCAACACATCAATGCAACAATCTTTAGCCAGAGGTCCTGAGGGCAAAGTAGGCCTCCTCTAGAGACTTAGCAGTGCGCACAATCTGCAAGATGCATTGCAAATATTTGCCAATGATCCTTCAACAGCACCTTTCAAATCCATGATCACTTCCATCTAGAAGGACAAAGGCAGCAGATACATCAGAACAGCACCAACTGAGAGTCCCCCTCTAGGACACTCACCATCCTGACTTGGAAGTATAGCACTCTTCCTTTACTGTTGCTGGGTCAAAATCCTGGAATTCTCTTCCTAAAGGCACTGTGGATCAACCTACAGCACATGGACTGCAGCAGTTGAAGGAGGCTGCTCACCACCATCTTCTCAAGGGCAACTAGGGACGAGCAATAAATGTTAGCTAGCCAGCCAGCGATGCCCATATCCCACAAATAAATTAAACAAAAGATTACCAAGCTACTGATAACATCCATCATAATGGCTGCAATGGTCAACCTACTCTTTACGAATGAAACATAGAATCTAATTTGTATACCTTTTACCTTGTACGTCTGTTTTGAACTTATTTCTTATTCCTAATCCCGGTGTATCTATGTTGCATTTTTATTATCACGTTTAGTAATTAACAAACTCATTCTTTGTTAACTCAGGAAAGCCTGATGGAATTGACTCCTTTTAACACACGTGGTTTGGGAGAAAGGTATCCACAAGAAAGGGATCCCTGTTAAACTAATCTTGTTACAAGCAGCTGAGAGGTGAGTGTATAACGAAGAGGAACCAGTTCATCATTCTTCACCTGGGAGCTTGACAATTTGTCATAACCCATCTAGAGCCATAAATACCTGGTAAGCCTTGCCTGGGGCCTTGTCATAACAATTAGCCATCCCTAATTGCCATTGACAACGTGTTGTTGAGCTGTCTAGTTAAAGTACACTTGCAGTACCTTTAAGGAGGAAATTCCAGGACTAACAGCAGTATGGGAAATAATTAGAAAGCCGGATGGCGAGTGACTTGGTGAGGGCAACCTAAAGCCGATGATGCTCCCATATGCCTGCTGCCCTTGCCTTTCTGATCAATTGACCTCATGGGTTTGGGAAATGCTTTTGAAGGACCAATGTTGGGAGAGTTACTGCAGTGCAAATTATATGTTTTGCACATTGCTGCCATTATGTGCTGGTAGTGGACAGTATGAATATTGAAGGTGGTGGATGAGGTGCCAATAAAGTGAGCTGCTTTGTCTTGGATAAGTCAAGTTTCTTGGATAGTGTTGGGACTACACTCAGCCAGGCAACTTAAGAGTATTTCTGATTTGTGCCTCATAGATTATGTATAGGCTTTGGACAGTCAGGAGGTGAGTTATTCACATGAAATTTCCAGCCTCTGACACCACACGGGGTAAAAACAATGACTACAGATGCTGGAAACTAGATTCTGGATTAGTGGTGCTGGAAGAGCACAGCAGCTCAGGCAGCATCCGAGGAGCAGTAAAATCGACGTTTCGGGCAAATGCCCTTCATCAGGAATACAGGCAGAGAGCCTGAAGGGTGGAGACCACACAGTATCAGTGTTGAGAAATACAGTGGCAAAATAGAACTGACCAAGCATGCTTTATGTTGATAAGGTTGTTGAAAATAACTGCTCTATTCGGATTTTTACATGACAAGCACAATTTGAAAACAAAATGAATTTAAATTACTAGCGACTAAAGAGATACAATGGATGAAAGTTTGAAAAGTACTTAACCTCTATGCTTTCACAATTCTTTGGTTTGACTTGGAAAGGAGATCTTTTGTACAGCTTCCAAGACCAAAGCAACTGAAGTAAATGGCTGAAGATTTGAGGACAAGTTTATTTTTTGGTGTTTTAAAACAGATAAATTCAATGCAAAACAATTGAGAAATTGTGTCAGGAGTGAATGTGAAGCACATGCTACTCTGTGCTGACATTATGCCAGAAGCTGAAAGAACAAATGGGCTCTGCAAAACCCATGCTGAATATCCCTAATTATATAAAAGGACCTTTATGCAAGTGCGCCTGAGGATGTGACAGCTTAGAAAAACAATGGTATAAACATTTTGGTTACCACAGAAACCACTGACCTTGGTCATTGCGTCTGCTTATTTGGTATGATGATAATTCCACTGTGATCAAAGAATAATTTTAATCTCACCAAGTCTTTATTCCATGAATATTCCTAAATGTTTCTTTGCATGACACTGGACAGTACTTAAATAATTACTTAATAACAGAAGCTAAGGCAATACATACGGATTATAATTTTTGAAATTCTAAATTGCAAAATAACAGCCAGCAGCAGAACACAAACAAATGTTAGAGCACAGTTATAAAAAGAAAAGCAAAACAGATGGATATAAAATAGACTAGTGCTATTCCAATTGAAATAAACTTCGAGTCAGGTTTTAGCAAAAACCTTAAATGATAATCCGAAAATATCAAGTAAACTAAAGCAGAAGGAATTGTGATCAGAGCCTCAAGTGGTGAACTGGGGAAAGCCTTCAGAGGCCTATTCAGGGCCATTATTGGCAAGGGTTTTATGACTAGGACAGCAGCAAGACACAGTACTAACAATCTCTGCATCTATTATAAATGTGAAAGATTTGTATAATTACATGGAAAATTGATTTTAATTTCCAACACTATCCTAATATTATTGACTCATACATGCATCTGCACACATGACAGTTATCAGTCCAGTTAAATAAAAATTATTATTTTTAATGATAAGTTTTAAGTCCAATAACAACTTCTCTGAAATTGGGTCCCTGAAAGCTTTTTCCTTCTGCAGCTTGCCAAGTCATTAAGGAGTTAAACATAGAAATAATTAATACAAAGAAAACCCTAAGTCATCTGTTGCTTGTTTATGATGCAACCCTTTACTCCTTCACACCAAACTTTGCAAGGGAACCAGGAGATGGCAACACAGCAAGATTGTCAAAATGGCTTTGACGTTCTAGCTGTGGCTAAAATCTTAGTATGTACTTTTCTGTCAACACTTAGCAAATTGAACAGATCGTGCAATTGGCTAAAGCAAATATATTGCACAAAATTCTTAGAAAAGCAACCTTCATTTCTATAGTGTCCACCATGACCATAGGATGTGCCAAGCTGCTACACAACCAATGAACTATCTTTAAGTTTAGCTCCAATTATAATACAGAAAAACATTGCAGCAATTTGTAGACAGCAACGGGATAAATGACCAAACAAATAATTTTTGCATTGTGAAATCCTGACCTCATCTTCAAATAGCACGATGGGATCGCTCATATTCACTTGAAAAGGCAGAAGGATGTTGATTTAATGTTTTAACCAAAATACAGTGCAAACAGCAAAGGGTCTTGAGTTAGAACAGGTTTGCAGTAATCTTATCTTAATCCTTCATAAAGGCATTCTTCTTCAGTTTATATCAGCTTCAACTTTTAACCATTGCACAATATATTTTTTTCAGACTTTCAAATCAACAATCTCACTCCTGAGCTCACGCGTAATAACTTCAGTCTTTACTCATCTTCACTTCAAGGAAAGCATCCTTTTTTGGTCATACTACTTGAAGCCAGATAATAAAAGGAGGATTTTAGTCCTTCAGATGACAAATACAGAAGTGTGATTTGCTATGGTGTATTAAAATTTCAAAGGTGACAACAGTAATATAGGATGCGGAGGTTATGGTCCAACAGGTTAATTTGAAATCACAAGCTTATGATTTCAAATAAATCTACTGAACAGTAATACAGAGAGCATCTTATGGCACCTTAGATGAGGAAATGTGATATACACATATCTTCTCATGGTGAGTATTAACTCTTTCATTTCCTTTTAGATCAGACAAAACTCAGGTTTTTTTGTTTGAATGTATATTCATGCAGGACAGGAGATGTACACATCAAGAATGCACACAGCTCAAAATTAATTATGAAAAGAAAGGATTTGTTATTTTTAAAGATGAGAAGCTTTCAATCAACTTTTACTGCAGATGACAATTTCCTATTAGCGTTACACATTTTTTCCCTTCTACCTCTATCCAACATTAGTTGCATAACTCACATTCTAAAGAGGTACTTGAGAATATTAACAAATTAAGTTGAAACTAATACAAAACTATATCATCCAATATCTTTACACATCCATGATCCATATCATTAACACATACATATTGTTACAGAAAACCTAAACTGGGGCACGTGCTGACAGCACAAAGGTATCCCTGGTGTTACATGGATTACTGCCTCGACAGAGGTCAAGAAGATATTTTAAGAGAAATGTGTGACCTACTCTGTTTCCTACATTGATATCACTGAAGAATGCCATGTGTCCTGAGCAACTAATGATCTGGAGCATTGACTGCCATCAGGAAATCCACAACAATCTGCGTACCACTGTTATTTGTAGTCCAATGCAAACTAATTTCTTCCAAACAACATTGGACATATGGATCTTAGCATGCATGCTTTCCTGAGACATGGGCTAAATGGCACATGAGGAAATATAAATTTTGGCTTTACTTCCATATAATTTCAGGTAATGGAGTTAAAAGGAAAGCTGCTTTCTTCGGGAAAAAAAAGGCAGACATTTGGTAAGGTGCCATAGAGAAGAATCATAATAAAGATCGGCCGTGGTGAGTTAAGGGCCAAAAGGTAGATTAGATTGAAAGATGGCTATAAAACTGAAAACAGAGAATAGGAGTTAAAGGAATTTCTCTGACAGCCCAAAAGTAACGTTGGACCCACAAAGAACTGTACTGGAAACATTTTGTTGACCACAAGTAAATTAGACTTAGGAATTTGAGGGTATGCTGTTGTAATTTTCAGATCATATCAAATTGGAAGATATAACTGATACATATTTGGAATGATTCAGATTGCTCAGAGAAATAAGTAAATCAAACATTCCGTGAAAATAAAATAAATGAAGCAAAGAAGCATAGAAATTTGACAGTACAGATATATGAACTGAAAAAGTGGCACCACAAATTGTTAAGGCCATAGAGATGCAAAAAGAGACTTGGGATTGAGTTCCTAGAGATTGAATACCAGGCTAAGGTAATGATTTATTTTCAACCCTGGCCAGGTTATAGTACAAAAGGATAGTAAAGCACTGAAGAAAGTGCAGGAAATCTTGACAGAATGTTGCTAAACTGAGAACCTGCAATTAACTATTTGAAAATGGTGAGCAGAATGGTGCTGTTTTCTTTGAAAAAGCAAAACCCTAAAAGAGGTCTTTAAAATTATGAAAAGGTTGGACTTGGAGAAATTGTTAACTAGATGGTAGGTGACTCCAGAACAAAGGGTCATAACTACCTGTTAGCTACTACAGGTAAAATGAAGTATTTAAGTGGACTTTCACAACATTGAAAGTGTTAAAAATGTGGAATGGTCACGATGACAATACTGTGGCTTTAAGAAGTGTGTTTTGTTCTCTGTTTTTTGAAGAGAAATTTAAGGCAGAGGGGATGACCAGTCTGCTAGAGTCACTAGAGTAAACAGCTTGTGATGCCTCGTTTTTTTAAAAAATTGTAAGAATAGATGCAGCCTGAATGGGTGTGGTCAAGCTTCCACAGAACCAGGATGTTTAGCTTGCGCTTTCAGCAGTTGCTAGATTAGATTAGATTCCCTACAGTGTGGAAACAGGCCCATACCGACCCTCCAAAGAGTAACCCACCCAAACCCCTTTTCCCTAATGCACCTAATTGACAATTTAAGCATGGCCAATTCACCTAACCTGCACATCTTTGGACTGTGGGAGGAAACCGGAGCACCCAGAGGAAACCTACGCAGACACGGGGAGAATGGTGACTGTCTGTGTGGAGTTTGCACAGAGGTTGGAATCGAACTGGGACCCTAGTGCTGTAAGCACTGGCCTCTTGAACAATTGGAAGCTATTTTTTCCTTCTTTTGGTTACAGCCAAAAGCTGGGGTTCTCTCCCTACTATTGGAGTTGAATGTGAGACAATCAGTTTTCGGAATTTATCTTTTGCTAAGGGTGCGTTTGTGGGATGTTACTATATTGGAACAGTTGATTAGTAATAATTACTGTATTTCTTATTCTGTTAATTTTTCCGATAGAGTTGTTATTCCAATTCCTTCTCTCTTTTGTTGCATTTTAACTATAGTAGATGAATAAAGCATGTTTTGCTTTAAAAGGAACAGTTGGATCAATCAAATTGCAACTAGTACGCAACTCCTTACATTTACCTTTAAAATAGTCTGACCCTAAGTTCTTCTATCTTCTGAATATTTTGAGGGGGTTTGGTCTAGTTCATAAAAGTCACACTGAAGCATTGATGGATTTAAGAAATGGACTCAATAGTTACGGTAGAAAGATTTAGCCCAAGTGGGTCAACTGATGCTTACTTATATCAACGCATGGATTAGTAAAATGTCATGTCTTGCAGCTGCATGAAATTTGATCAGTAAATAAAATCAGGATACTTAAGAAGTGACCTCCTGTTGTTCTGCTATTCAAGCAAACAGTAAAGTCTTAGAAGAGTGCAGTACAGAAGGAGGACAACCAGAACACCCACTTCATGCTAGTTTTTGTTTGAAGAACAATTTTGTTAATTGGGACTTTCTACACATTATTGTAGTTTTGCTTTTTCCTTTCTCGGAACTACTATTAAATGTATTTTAGTAAATTAGACATTTCAAACTGAACAACTTAATGTGCAAAAAGGTTTTTCCTCATGTTGCTTACAATTCTTTTGGCAATCTATCCCCAGTTGTCAAAGAGAGGGTGTTGGATATCCACATATTCTCCTATAACCAGTCACACATTTGTCACAAATTACGGATCTTCTGGGCTAAGCTAACACAAAACACAGAAACTTAATCTACTTGTCGAAACTGTTTAAAGCTGTTGATGTAAGGAAAAGATGATGGGTGGGCTGGTGAGGGTTGGCAACTCTCAAGTATTGACACTCACTAGAATTTTAAAAACTCAGGAGAAAAATAAGGAAGATATCAAATTAAGTTATAGCTTTTCTTAAACATTTCTGTTGACTAATTATAAAAGAGTATTGAAGGGAGGATATTTAATTTGGGAAAAGGAAACTATGATACTATCAGACGTGCGTTGGGAAGCATGGACTGGGAGCAATTGTTCCATGGAAAGGGCACGATAGACATGTGGAGACTGTTTAAGGAACAGTTGTTGCTTGTGATGCACAAATGTGTTCCTCTGAGACAGGCAAGAAGGGGGAAGATAAAGGAACCTTGGATGACGAGAGCGGAGGAGCTTCTTGTCAAAAGAAAGAAGGCAGCTATGTAAAGTGGAGAAAGCAAGGGTCTTGCTCAGCTCTAGAGGATCACAGGCTGGCGAGGAAGGAGCTCAAAAATGGTCTGAGGAGAGCCAGGAGGGGGCAGGAAAAAGGCTTGGCAGGAAGGATTAGGGAGAATCCAAAGGCATTTTACACGTATGTGAGGAATAAGAGAATGATCAAAGAGAGAGTAGGGCCAATCAGGGATAGCATAGGGAACTTGTGTATAGAGTCTGAGGAGGTAGGGGAAGCCCTAAATGAGTTTCTTGTGCCTGTCTTTACGAAAGAAAAGGACCTTGTAGTGAACGAAACCATTGAGGAGCAGGTAAGCATACTGGAACAGATAGAGTTTGAGGAAGCTGATGTGTTGAAAACTTTGACAAACATTAAGATTGACAAGTCCAGGGCCAAACCAGATTTGTCCTCGGCTGCTTTGGGAAGCGCGAAATGTGATTGCTTTGCCGCTTGCGAAGATCTTTGCATCCTCGCTCTCCACCAGAGTCGTACCGGAGGACTGGTGGGAGGCAAATGTAATTCCTCTTTTCAAGAAAGGAAATAGGGAAACCCCCGGCAATTATAGACCAGTCAGTGTCATGTCTGTAGTCTGCAAGGTGTTAGAAAGGATTCTGAGGGATAGGATTTATGACCATCTGGAAGAGCATGGCTTGATTAAAGGCAGTCAGCACGGCTTTGTGAGGGGCAGCTCATGCCTCACAAATCTTATTGAGTTCTTTGAAGATGTTACTAGACAAGTTGATGAGGGTCAAGCGGTGGATGTTGTGTATATGGACTTCAGTAAGGCATTTGATAAGGTTCCCCATGGTAGGCCATTCAGAAGGTCAGGAGGAATGGGATACAGGGAGATTTAGCTGTCTGGATACAGAATTGGCTGGTCGACAGAAGACAGTGAGTGGTAATGGAAGGAAAATATTCTGCCTGGAAGTCAGTGGTGAGTCGTGTTCCACAGGGCTCTGTTCTTGGGCCTCTACTCTTTGTAATTGTTATTAATGACTTGGATGAGGAGATTGAAGGATGGGTTAGCAAGTTTTCAGATGACACAAAGATTGGTAGTGTCATTGACAGTATAGAGGACTGTTGTAGGCTGCAGCGTGACATTGACAGGATGCAGAGATGGGCTGAGAGGTGGCAGATGGAGTTCAACCTGGATAAATGTGAGGTGATGTATTTTGGAAGGTCGAACTTGAAAGTTGAGTACAGGATTAAAGACAGGATTGTCGAGTGTGGAGGAACAGAGCAGGTACACAGATCCCTTAAAATTGCCACCCAGGTGGACAGGGTTGTGAAGAAAGCATATGGTGTTTTGGTTTTCATTGACAGGGGGATTGAGTTTAAGAGCCGTGAGATCTTGTTGCAGCTCTATAAAACTTTAGTTAGACCGCACTTAGAATACTGTGTCCAGTTCTGGCCGCCCTATCATAGGAAAGATGTGGATGCTTTGGAGAGGTTCAGAGGAAGTTTACCAGGATGCTGCCTGGAATGGAGGGCTTATCTTATGAAGAGAGGTTGACTGAGCTCAGACTTTTTTCATTGGAAAAAAGGAAGAGAGGGGACCTAATTGAGATGTACAAGATAATGAGAGGCATAGATAGAGTAGTTAGCCAGAATCTGTTAACACGAGGGGTCATAGTTTTAAGCTGTTTGGCAGAAATTATAGAGGGGATGTCAGAGGTGGGTTCTTTACACAGAGAGTTGAGAGAGCATGGAATGTGTTGCCAGCAGCAGTTGTGGAAGCGAGGTCACTGGGGACATTTAAGAGACTGCTGGACATGCATATGGTCACAGAAATTTGAGAGTTCGTACATTAGGTTTACCTCACATGAGGATCAATGGTCAGCACAACATCGTGGACTGAAGGGCCTGTTCTGTGTTGTACTGTTCTATGTTCTATGAAGATGAGGACTTTTATATAAATGTATCACTGCACATCTTTCCTTTCAGGGAATAATGGGGAAATTGTTGTAAGGTCCTCAGAATGATTATCAGTCTCTTGAACCATGTCATGAACACTCCTTGTGGCCAAGTAGTCATGGATTGGAACTTGAACCTGAAGCTTCTGACGCAAATGTCATGAAGACTGGGCCACAAGATCTCCTATGATTTAGTTGATGATCAGGAATTATTCAACTGAACAATTAAGAGTCTATTTACTCTCCAATTCGTCATGGGAAAGCAGTTAATGCTTGGGCAAATGATGGTTGGAAAGTGCAGCAGTTAGAGGCAGATGAAACCTGGAAAACATTCAACTAGAGTTGGCAAATCTGGGAAGGACTATCACCGTAATGGTGTTTAATTGGGTTAGAGTAACGAGAACTAGGTTTGCTATATCTGGGCTTACACCTGGTGCCAGAAGTGTAAGTATTCCATGTCCTAGCAATAACATTACTCACTTTGATTCACCACAAACCTTTTCAATGAACTAATTTATGTTGTATACTCACTATTTTGTTTCAAAATGCAGTAACCCATGAATATATCATTTAGACGTCTAAACAGCACGCAGAAAAAGTGAGATTCCCAGTTCCTCTTTCAAGTATTTGTTCAGTAAAAATTAAGTACAATATGCATCTTGGTAAACTATTTGTTACACAGAAAGCAAGTAGCTGTTTCTTGGTTTCACTATAGTGAACTCATGTCTATTTATGATTTAGGAGGATGTGCTAGTTTCTACGTACACTGTTATAATCATTTTCATAATTTTTTTTGTTGTGCTATTAATGGATTATCTTCTTCATTGAGCTTCACCAAACTTCACTGATTGGCTATGAATGCTGCTACAAAGACAACTTTTTTTTAGTTTTTCTTATATTTAATGGTGCCACTGTGTACTATAGGTATTTACAAACCTATTAAAATGCCTTGAAAGATATCCTACTAGATAGCAAAGGAACTTTTAAGTGTTGAATAAGAATGTTAAGCATTCTGTTTTTAACTGTCTGCAGATACTTTTCTCACAAATGTATTAAAAACACGGCTTTTATGCAATCAGTGTTTCAATGCATGTGAGCTGATTTGTCAAACTTCCCCTATTAAAGACACCAATCTAAACCTGACTATCTTGGACATGTCTGGACAAGGAAACATTCTTTCTATGCAATTAGTGCAGTTCTTAAGAAAGTGCAACTTAGAGATCTGATTCATAACTAACAGTATTCACTTTTACCTTCTCAAAACCTATCTGTCTGCACTGTCACCCCTCCAAAAATCTTATCCTTGCAAATGTCCAAATACTCATAAACTGACACTTATTAAAACATGGTTCGAGGTATGGAGTCCTGACATCCCACTTATGTACAGTTTTCGTCTCTAAAGTGACTGTTGGTCTGCAAAGTAACTTTAAAACCCTCATCCAAGCTTTCTAACCTTTCAGTGGTTCAGCCAACCTCACCACAACATCCTCTAGTCTCTCATCCCCTTTGGTCCACCAACCTCATTCTTTTATGTATCACCAATTCCTTCATCCCATCATTAGTGGTAAAGCCATTGCTCCAGACTCCTTCACTCAATAACTCTCCAAATATTTCTAAAATCTTTCACTTCAACCACAATTCTTCTACTGCTTTTCCAGCTTTCTCACCTTGATTCAACATTTTTATTTTTAGCTGTGTTCCATCAGAATGCCATCTCTAGGTGGTGCAAGGAATGTATTGGCATGGAAACTCCTCCTGGCAGTACTACCTGATTGCTGCATCTATTCTTTAACAGTCTGCTAACTGGGAGGACAGTATATTGAGCCAAGCTGGAGAAATGTTCTCCATGTGGTCAGTGCTGTCCCCAGTCTAAATTGAGTCCAGAGGTGTTATCTTTCTCTCTCACTAATCACAAGGAACTGCTCGCTGAATGGCCAGTGCAACTTTGTGGCCTTTATCCCTAACTCTTGGAACTTTGGCCGCATAAGGACCATCTGCAGATGTGCAAGTGGAGTGACAATATTATACAAGACATGTATTTATGTTAGCCGCATATAGATAGATTCCATCTTGCATAAGGCCACCTGTCTTCAATAACCAATGCAATCAGGCCCATTTGTTGAGGCAGCTATTTTGATGGCTACATTTGCCTTATTGATTTGATTTTATCTTTTGCCTTTGCTTATGGTGTCTTCAATTTTAAACCGTTAAAACAAATACCAGTTGTCAAAAGTTGTATTTTTAACAACAGAAGGTTATAATGTGATAACATGCTCATAATTGTGATCCTGGAGTACCATTTAGTCTGCAGTGTCCATTGGCAAAATATAAATACACAATATGTACTTTTTGTTTTTACTCATGTTATTTTAAATGGTTATTGAGTCATATCCATTTAAATTCCAAGTTTGCACAGTCACAAATACATATCACGAAAAAAATAACAGGAAGATAACATTGATCCCACAAAAAAAGGCTTTTTTGACACAAAACTTTATCTTGATGACTCTGAAAAAAATTACTTAAACATTGGAAATTAGTCAAATGAGAAAGATTGCGCGTGACTCTTTGTTCTCCAATTATACTGTAATTACCAATTAAATTTGAGAATGACTCTGCAGCTACTTCAAAGGATTGGCAAAATTGTCTCACAGAGAATCCCTGTTCCCAATTTCCTTTTAATTATGGATGGAAAATAAACACAAGTGTTTTTCCATTCATTGCCACGAATGAGTCAGTTAGCACCTGTAATTTGATTCAATTCCTCAGTGTTGTGCTCCAAGCTTCCTTTTCCTTTGCGAGTATTGTAACAGCAACTAATATCTCATCCCCAGCCTTATTTCCTCAATAACGAAGACAAACTTGCTCCGTATCTGTAAAACCAGTTTTATGTTATGAATGTGACAAAGTAATGCCAGAACTAGATTATGTAATATTTGTACATTTAGATATTTTACTTACGTATATAGGTAAAGATTTCTTTACCTTGGATGTCAAGGAACAAGTAAAATAAATAGCCATGCAATCTTTAGAGAAAAATATTATCCTGCTACATTGTTGCATAAAGGCAAATAAAACAGAGAGAATTACATTTTACATTTATGTATATTCTGACAAAGCAACATGTGGACATAGAGTGTTTCAAACTCTACTCATCTAATTGGAGCAATCTTAACAAGTGTTTCCGAAATCAGACTATTAACAAAAATAGAAATGTGTATCGATTGATCCGAGCTGAGGTATGTGTGGTTTCTTATTGCCAGAATACTAGCTAGGTAGATGATTCCATGAAGAAACTTTCTTCCATGTACAGAGGATATACCTGATTTTTCAGGTTAGAGACCTTTTGCAACTCCTTAGTCTACATACTTCGTACAGGAATATCTTTGACAGCACTAGGTTATGATATAGCTTGAACAGTAAGATTGAGCTGCCTGGCTAGTACAATGCTCCCATTGAAACAATAAATTAAATATGATCCAGATAGAGCCTCCTTTTGTTTTACTTAAAGGGAGTTGTAGCAAGTCTTCTGTATTCTTTGAAATAAACAGCTTCTAGCATTTAGTCAGATATGTAAGGACTAATGTAGCCAGGGAAGCACAATTTGTCTCTTCAGTTTTAATATATTAATGATATTTTCATTTTATTGTTTGTAACTGTTGAGGAAGGCTGTATGCTGTGATTTTGTATGAAGTTATGCACCTGTTAGTTGCTAAAAAATGCATGTACTCAATAAATAGTCATTTGTTTCAAAGGAAAGGTATAAGGTACAATGAACAATGCAACACCTCTTGTACATACAACCAACTGTCACAATAATGAGGCATTACTTTCGGGATTCCCTTGATCTCTGCCACTATTGCACCTCATCTTCTCTAAAACATGTGTATACCTAAAGATTTCTGTTGCTATGATTATTAAAGAAATAAACCCAATTATCTTGACAGTTACATAACAGCAAAATAGATCAAGTTTCTTGTAACTCACTCCAGTAGAACTTCCCACAAGATAATCTTTTCTAATTTATTATTTAAAAGTTATTTTCTCTATTTTTCCACTTTTTGGACTTAGTCTTTTTATCCCTCAAGGTATCACAACATCATCCATTATTGATGATAAAGTACACAGACAGTTGAACTGCTACAAGCTTTCCAATATCATTTATTCTTCTGAAGGGAAGTGCCTTTTTTCTAGATGAGACGTTACAGTTCCAAAGAAATGTATTTGGTCCACTGTCTGCATAATTCTTCATGGCTCAAGCAAACTAAATGAATTCCTGACCATGTTCTTTTCTCTTAGTCTTGATGGGAGCAGAGTCAGTTGGAGGTGCCAGAAAAAGCGCAGACCAAAACATCCTCCAACAACAGAAGTGAAGAAAAACCGTGCACCTCACAGGCTACGAAGGCAGAAGATGGCTCAATGACAAAGTGATCCCAGTCATCGCAGCTTAACAAATGACTGAAAGCTGACGGCCAACCTATCAATATTGTGTGGACAAAGATGGCATTCTAAAATTCCCACATCAAATGAAGTCATGCACAGACAGGCTCTTAACTCGGGCTTTTAATACCTGTTCACTAGCATTCCGTACATCCACAATTTGATGTGTGACTTTAACACAGCAATCCAAATGCAAAAACAGAGAAACACATTGAACCACTAAGATGCAGTAAACACTGTCAAGTTGTGACTACAGCTCTTAAAGAGTTAAATCCAATGTAATAACATAAAGAGTACTGACAATTATAATATAATGGACATGAATATTTAATTACTGTAAACAAACTCTGGGAACAAGAATCTGGAAATGGGTTCAGCTACTAATGTATGCCAAGCTCAGATGTTTAAAGCCAAGTATTTGGCACTCTACTTGTGGCGTAAAGTCGCTCAAATTTTTAGAATCAATTATTTGTGTGCTAATAAGTCGAGTTGAGGTAGAGAAGATAAGCAAATCATCATCAAGACCTGGCTCCAAGCCTGCCGTGATATAATGACCCCTTCCTGAAATATACATATACATTTTAAAATGTGGCCACATTAAATTAACCCAATAACCTAACAAAACACATTATCATTTCCTTTGATTGACCTGTTATGTTTTCAGTAGTGAAGTAACATGGAACCACAGATGATCAAAAATTCTTAAACGAGTAACTGAATTTCCGAACTAGTCTTATGGCATAATAACGTGATATAAACATTCTGCACCCTCCTCCCCCCACTTAGAACTATTGCATGTTCACCTCATGGAAACAATTACCGTCAATGAGCTTCAGCAAGCACTTTTCAATCAAATGTGATATTTTGTGAAAAAATATAGAGAATAGCTGAATTCCTTTTTGCTAATAACCACACAATGCTTCACTGAATACTTAGAGAATGTACATAGTTGTTTGTCACACGCTTGTCAAACATTCAGATTTAACCCAAACAGTTCAGATTTAACACTCTTGTCCATTGTCCAAATTTGCAGCAGCCTTGTCCAAGTTTCAAGAATGCGTCTTAATACATACATTTTTTTTTTCTTAAGTAAAGAAATGTACGTTCTGGAAAAGGTTGAAAAACTTTAGGCAGTTGTCATCATCCACTCTATGCTGAATAATATAATAAATCATTGTGCTTTCCATATTCATTATCCAAAAGGCCGCTAGCTTTTTAAAAAGGACATTGCTCCTGGGTCCTCAACATTAAGGAAACCCCTTCTTAAATGCCTCCCTTCCACCCCAAACAGTTGAGACATTTTTGGCAACATTTTAATCAGTACGAATGTCAAAAATCTGCACAAATTGAGCATCAGAAGCCAGACTGACAGAAGTTAAATGAACTATTACCCAACTAGACTTTTGGACAGCAAAACTATTTGTGAAATGGCTTCAATAAGAAGGTTCCATTCTTACATCAGGGCACTTTTTTTTAGCTAACATTACTAAAACTCTTATTACTTTTGTTCAGGTATCTGTTCTTGCAATAATGCTTTGTTTTAAAAGGAAGACCAGTAGAAACCCGCATGGCAATCTCTAAATCATGTGGATGAACTAATCAATCACATTTGAATCTATACAGCTATGGAAGATCAAAAACGTAATTTTGTTTCACATTAAAATAAAAGGCCTACTCCTGCCCCAAATTTATGGTATATGTATATTCACATGTCACTGGCATTATCATTTATCCCAAATTACTCTTCAGGAAGTGGTGGTGCTGTTCTTTGTAAACTGCTGTATTTCACATTGTAAAGGTCTTACCGCAGTGCAAATAGGTAGATAATTCCAGGGATTTTAGTCATTAATGATAAAGAAATGGCAATATACATCCACGTCAGGATGGCAACATTAGAAGTTCCATGTGGGATAGGTTGTTGTTGGGTAGGGTAATTCTCGTGCACTTGCTGTTTTTGTCCACTTTGATGTGGAGGTCACAGGTTAGGGAGTTGTTGCACTGCATCCTGTAGATGGAAAACATTGAAGCTACCATTTGCCAGTGATAAAAGAACTAACCAACTAAAGGACTAGTGTACACCAGATGGTACCAAACTTCTTGAGGGTTGTTGTAGCTGCCCCATCTAGGTAGGTGCACATTATTTCATTGCAGTCCTCAACTGTACTTAGTAGGTGGTGGATGGATTGTGAGGATCCAAAAGGAGAGCCATTCACTGTTGAACATTCATTCTTGAGGATGCTCATTTTTTCCAGTCCCTGGTCCTTTCAAATTTTTTGTACAGTGATGTACCCATGTTATTTCTCCCAGAACAAGGCCTGTGATTCAGCTATTGAACGACAACATAAATGCTTACCAACACAGCTTAGTAAATAAAATACCGATAGTGACCCCTGAGTGCGGTGATTGTGGAGGGATTCAGTGATGGTAATGCCAAGGGGAGAATGTGAGGTGATCTCATTGAGATGTATAAACTTCTTATAGGTCATGACCAGGAAATATCTCCTGGCTGGGGACTTTCAAACCAAGGGATGTAGTCTCAGGATAAGAGGTAGATCATTTCGAAGAGCAATGAGGAGAATTTGTTTTCACTCAGAAGGTGCTGAATCTTTGCAATCTCTTCCCAGAGAGCATTGCAAGCTCAGTTATTGACACATTCAGAACAAAAATTAATAGATTTCTCAAGATCAATGACACTAAAGAACATAGCTCATGAAAGTGGCATTGAAGGCTCAATAACTTACTCTTGTTCCTATATTCCCTTCTTTGATATGTACTCAATGCAGTCATACTGCAAAGTTCCTGGGTCTCTAATCCATGCTTGTGGGAGGTCATGTGGTTCTTTACCACCCCTGACTCTAAGCCAGAACCTCTGGATCCGAATTCCACAACAGGACTTGATGACCATGGAAGATACATTTATTAGGAGTCCAAACCAGATTGATCAACTGCAAATCCTTCTGACATGCCTAAGACAGGTGGTCAGAGCTAGGAAGTCTCCAGGTCATCTATGCTTAATGCAGGGTTCACTCATCAAGCTATAGCTTTTGCTGATAGGCTAGCAACTTGATCTAGGAAATATCTAGTGATGTAAGACGAGCTTATCCAGATGTGAGAAAAGAAGAATCATCTACATTTGTAGCAACATTTCTGTGTCTTGTCCTGTTAGGTTTCTGGATGGGATATACTGTATTAAATCAACTTTTCTAGGAAATATCAGAATTTTTTGATGGAAGTGTCTGTGGACTTTCCTAAGAAATTTCATGAGGTTACACAAGAGAGCTCCACAAACGTTAAAGCATTTGGTATTCATTTAGCTATATACCTACACCAAATGATATTGAAGTTTGTTAATAGTGGGCACAGAGTAGGGTACAGACATGTTTAGCGAGCGAGTGGAATATGGCAGATAGAATTCAATGCAGAGAAATATTAAGGCTCAGAACCTAGGAAAAAGAAAGAATACATTAAATAATAACAGATACCTTTTCTGTGTGTATAATCCATAAGTGACCATGGTATGAGAAGTTGTTTTTCTTAATCTTCCCTATAATTGAACTATTATTGTGGATAAGAATTTTATTCACCAAAATCTGGTAGATCAAAAGGAAAATCTTGTAATGAAAAATCTGTCTCAAAGTTTGCTATTAGTGTGAAGGAACAACATGCATAAATAGATCTCAAGTTGAGACTACAGTTTTAAGAGATGCAACATTGTGGAGGATTGACAGGGACAGTGCTGAGTGGCTTTTTCAAATTGTGAGGGTATCTACAATAAGGGGTTGGGGCACAGCATAAAAATAAGGGGTATCTCATTTAAGATGGGACTTGAGAAGAATTTCATTTCTGAGTGTCAGTAATCTTTGGAATTCCATTCCCCAGAAGCAAGTGGAAGGTGGTACAGTAGATAAATTGAAGGCTGGGTTAGAAACATTTTTGATTTACAAAGGTTATGGGTGCAAGCAGAAATGTAGAGTTAAGACTATAATCAGATCAACTACGATCAGATTGAATGCTTGAATTCCATGAGCAGCACATCTGATAAATTTAACACCTAATTACCCACCCCTTGTACATTTCTGATATGTAAGATTAGGTTTGAATCCGCTGCTGCCCAGAAGAAATCCCTGACAAGTCTTAATGGACTCCATCCTATGTTCAAAATTCACTTTTGACATGGAGCAGTCAAATGAACTCCCTTTCTTTGAAATCCAAGTTGTGAAATGACCCAGGGGATTCTCTACTACTGTCGACTTACAGCGTCTCTTTATTGGTTTACATAACAGTTGAATTCTGTCACTTTTGGCCTTGCAAGGTGCCTCGTGTACCTCAGAAGTAGACAGGATGCTAACATCAAGCCAAAATGTCTGCCAATCACACAAATCAGTAATGTGACATGTGGATTTCAGAGTCATTGTGATGCTAGGTACGTAGACTGCATGTCCCAAAGACTGACATTATATCAAACAACATATTTCTTTAGCTGTTTGCAAACAGCAAAGCTTTATTCACCATCCCACACTTGTAAACCTCAAAACACAGTGCCCAGTATTAAACATGATTCTGCAATTGGACAACACTTGCTCAATCATCTCCAATCTGTCAGGAATGGCACTGAAAACCAATTTAAGATTGCCAACTGGGCTAGCAATGTGGCACACTTATACATGCTGGTAGCTGTAGTAGTAGACTGGGCTGTATTCTTTGCAACAGAAAGGACACGTACACGTACCGCGTCTGTTTCAGCTCAACAAAATAGGAGCCAGTTATGCTCTTTTTCAAGTTTCCCGAATGGATGCATGCCCATGACAACATTAGCTGTTTGGTAGTGAAGTCTGTGCACCGATATTCTGTAAAATAGGCAAATGGTATCCCATGTATAGAATGCAGCTTATTAGTATATGAAATGAACAGATGCTCAATAAATGATGAGAGCAAGAGATGCAAGGGAAGAAATGACACCATACTACAGTTAGGTGACAGACCGGAAAGCCCAGTTTAATCTCTGGATACTAGCCTCAACAAGACATTGAATGATCATAACATGCATCAAAAGGTAAAAGTGGATGTTTGATGAAGATAAAACGTTCCAAGTATGAAAATATTTTTGCTGCCCGACTTGTACAATTTCATGACAAATCATGAGAGGTTACTCATGCATAAAGTATCATCAGATTACTTGAAAGCTGCAGAACATCCAATTCAATTGACTAAGAGGAAGATCTTTTGTTGTGGATGGTTGATTATGAAAATTAGACTTATGAGACAGCAATCTTTATAAGTTAAGCCATAACTAAGGAGACTTACTGATTTGACAAACTCTTTTGGACTGGATGCTAAAGACAATTAATTTGACAATTTGAAAATTCTTGTTTGTGGTTGAAAGTATCTTTGTACAATGAATTCACTTAGTAAACAGTGCCACATTAAGTTAGTATTAATTATCTGTTAAATATTTTTCATATCTCCATAAAATGGTAACTACCAACCCTGGCAGTTCACATTTATACACACATTGTACTTGTGTGTACGTTGGCTCCTGTTTTTGGAAAGATTTTTGGAGATTTTGAAGACAGACTTATATACCAAGATCTACAGTAAATCACAGCAAAATTACAAACACTTCTCTAAAATTGGCTTTTAAAATGCAATTACAGTTAAAACAAACATTTCCTACTTTCATTTCCTAAATTGATTTTTTTCATTTTTAAATATTTCACATCCATTTATTTAATTATTACAATCTGTGCTTTATAGTTTTGGCAGAAAGATACAAGAGCAAATGTGGCAATTCTGCATGTGGCAAAATGAACCAATTTTTCAGTGAAATGCAAAATGTTTCTATTGCATATCGTTGTCTTCTGGTCTTTAAGGCATTTTATGTGTTTTTTTTAAAATAAGTTGTAGAAAAGTTTACAAAAATCAATAAATAGCTATGATGTAGTCAATAATTTTCCAATGCAAGCAATATAAAGGAGTTGGCCCAGATGATCTAAATATGATCAAAAAATGAGTTGATGTAACAGATACCAAAACATCATTTCTGAAGTTGTGTGTAAAACATTTAAAACCCGATTTCTGCTGCATTCTCTCAAGCATTATGGTGAGGAATGGAAGCAACTCAAAAAATTCTCTGGCTCTATAATTCCTACTTTCAAAAGACTGAAAATATCGCCTGTGAAATTATTCATGGTAAGTCAGCAGAGGAATTGTTATACAAGTACAGAAACATTATATCCAATGGAAGATCTTATTTTGTTACTAATACATAGATTTCCTATGCAGCAAAAACTGTACCTAATACGGTCTTTCTACACGTTTAATAAAAATTTAAAAATGAGGGATAACAAGCAACCTTTTCAGATTGCAATCAAGACTGAAACTGCTATCTGAGGGAAAACATTGAAATCGAATCTTAGATGGCAACTATTTATCTGACTACAGATCTGAATTCCCAACATTGGAGATTTTGAAGACAGACTTATATACCAAGATCTACAGTAAATCTACAGACAATGGTGGTGTTGGTGGTGGGTGACGGAGGACAGGAACTTTGATAGAGCATCTATTTGCTTGATATCCTGTATATATGATGGTTTCACAACAAAATGAAACAACATTAACTTCATGCATTGTTTTACTTGCTACTCAATGCTTTCTAATAAGCTGATCTAGAAAACATGCAAGCTAATATAAGTAGCATTCAATAAGTTAATCAATTAAAAACCAAATGAAAAACAAAAAGGAAAGCTACAATGTAGGCTTATGGCCAGGGGCACTATTTTAAGGTGGCTGTAGTGTAAATTCTCTATTTATTAAAAGAATTGCACTATTTTTACAGGTGGCTTCGGGAAACATATTTTTCAACTCTGAAATCCAAAGACAAAGTCTTTAACTACCCCGTGTGAGCAAATAATTCCACAGACAGTATAGTGGGCCATGAACATTTCATAATTTAAGGTGTAATTATACCTGAAGCTCCAACACAATACAGCAGGGGAAGTAGGAAAAAAATGTTTTCTTTATAGTACACATATCTGAAAAGAGAGATGTGAAACACTGAAGGCCTGAGACTTATTTTGGGAGGCAGCCAGAAAATTTTGGTTTTCTAGGACTTTAACAACAATTTTGATACTGAGACAAAGTTGCCTGATAAAGCTCACAAAGGATTCATCACATAAATCTAAGTTGGCACCTCGGTGCAGGAGGTGCCCTTTTTCACATGATGCATTAATCTGAATTCCCTTCTGGCTCTTCAAGTGGATGTAAATGTTTCCATGGGACTATTTGAAGATTAAGGCATTCTCACAGGGACCTGGCCAACATTGCCTCCTCAACCAACACTAACAAAACAAAAACAAAATTCTACAGATGCTTAAAGTCATCAATTGTCCCCAAGAAAGAGAGGAGAGATATGCACAAATTTACAGACTTAATAGTCCAACATCAATTGCAGGTCACTACTGAAATCTATTAAGTACAGTGTGACTAAAAACTTGAAGGGATTTTGCTGTATAGTAATAGGCAGTTATGTTTGTCTCTATCTTATCAATGACTTCATTTGAAAAGCAGTCAAATAATTGAAAAATGATTGGGACCTTCTAAAAATAGGATAAAGCACTATATAGTATTTTTTCCATTTTTATTGTAATTCTTCTGCTGAAGCTAAAATTATTTCTTGTATATAGTTAAAATACAATTGAAATTACAAGTACATCATTTAGCTTTTTTAAAAACTATCAAAAGTTAAGATCTGCTAAGTATAATATAACATTCTCATAGCTGAATACTACAACAACAAAAGCAATAAACAGTTCTATATCTTGAATGTGGTTTGGGAAATTCCACGTAGAACAAAATGTTGAACATACTTTATCTTTTAACTTATTTAATGAAGAATAAAGTTTTAAGATGAACCAATGTGCGTCTGTATGCTCTTGTCATAGAATCCCCACAGCGTGGAACTCTGCTTGGTAATTGTGAAGGATTTTGTCTAAGATAAAAATAGCATCCATTAGGATCTGCAGATGCTGATACCAATGTACAACTAATACAAAATCTTGTTACATTCCAATCAATACCCTCACAGCAAAGCCAAGAGCTGTGGCTCAGTTGACAGGACTCATCTGAGTCACAAGGACCTGGGTTCAAGTTCCACTCTGGGGCTTGAGAGAAAGTGCTGACTGTCAGAGATGGTGCCTTTCAGATGGGACATGAAATTAAGTTTCTCTTGGTTCCCTGTTGAAGAAGAGCGAGGGAGTTATACCTGATGTTTCAGCTAATATTTATCTCTCAGTATTAAAAATAACATGTTGTCTGATCATTATCACATTGCTGTTTGTGAGAGCTTTATGCGCACAAATTGACTGCATCATTTCCTACATTACAACAATGACTAGACTACAAGAGTACTTAATTGAGACGTCTAGTGGTTTTGAGAACTGCTATATGAACACATGCCTTTATTATTTTTGAAGATTTTTTGAATCATCTGAATCTATAATAAATATTTATGTATATATCACCATATCTCAGTCATATTTTATGAAGTTGAGGTCACTCGACACCAGTTTAGTTCATCAATGTATCAGTTTAGTTCACAGTATTCCAATTCATTCAATAATATCTAGAAAAGTGGGTGGCACAGTGGTTAGCACTGCTGCCTCATAACGCCAGAGACCCGGGTTCAATTCCCACATCAGGTAACTCCCTGTGTGGAGTTTGCACATTCTCCCCATGTCTGCATGGGTTTCCTCCGGGTGCTCAGGTTTCTTCCCACAGTCCAAAGATTAGGTGAATTGGCCATGCCAAATTAGGTGAAGGGGTAAATGTAGGGGTATGGATCTGGGCGAGTTGTGCTTCCGCGGGTCGGTGTTGACTTGTTGGGCCGAAGGGCCTGTTTCCACACTGTAAGTAATCTAATCTAATCCCCTTTGTCATTCAACACATCAGTAAAGCCATTTGTTAGATAATAATGCACAACTTTGCCTCTGTGCTTTATCAAGAGCTCATGTCAAAGAGTCCTCTACCTAACCAAAGTGATCTTCAAATTGGAGTTTATGTCCTGGATAATATCAAAAATTTGACAATTATTTGTCTTGCTTTCTGTTAAACCAGCTAATGCTTCTGAAAAGATTAATGTTGGAGACTGCAATACGCTTTACTCAACCTGATCATGTCATATGGTATAGCTGGGGGAAAATCAGGAGAATATCTTTGGATCAAGTGCATCATCTGCATCTCCCAATAGTCTTAGTAATGAGGTCTAACTAACTAATGCAACTTATATCCAGTATGCAATAAATTACATCCTGCAAAATAAGAGTCTCTGTTTGTTAAAACTCATGACTGGCTGCTCCTGTCATTGTAAGCCAAATAGGACCTTCAATCCAGACAAGGAAAAGGATTGATTGCATTATCCTTCTACTCATAATACAAGACATGGTGGTGAAAACATTCACAAAATAAGAAATTTCCAGAAGTTCAAATGGCTTTATAGCTATAAAGACATGTATATACAAATTAAAGCAGAATTGCTATTACAGAAGTAATGTCTTCAAAGGAAAGAGCTTACAACAGTATCAAGATACTGCAGAATTTAACAACAGGAATGGACATCTTGAAAAAATGGTTCTTAAGACAGGGAATTCATGAAATTCAAATTTCATGATCTCAGTAACAAAACTCTTAAGATTAGAGGTTACATGACATGACATGACAAAAAGAACAAATTCCCAAGTTCAGGAATCCAGGATACTGCAAAGTAGTAAGGAACTGTTTTCATGAGCAGTCATTTTTCTATGTTGAAAATCTATGAGATTAAGGGCTCACTATTGTTTTTTGTGGAGCAAAGCCCTGATTCAATAGGGAAGAATTCTTCTGTGAAAGACATTTAGGGGTAAGGGTCGTTCATTACCCAAGAAGTATTGGACAAAAGACCCAGGTTAGCAGGAATGACATTTTTATGAAGGACATCTAACCAATAAAAGATCTTCAGTGCAAGAACAGTTTACAGACCATAGAGGGTGAAGGTCAACAGCTCTCATACCACAGATCTACCAGTCGTTAAATTCTAAAGAGAACATATCCTGGAAGAATTGTGAAACCGCGAATCCACCTGATTTTGAGAGTTAGGGACTTGAGGGCGAAATTGGACAGTGGTAATTATAATAAGTGTGCAGATGCTGGGGGTTAAAATGAAAGCTTCAGGGAGATGTTATGTAGGGAATTGGATCTGAAAGGGTTAATACTCGAGTCTGTATCAAGTTCACTAATTGGATGACATCATACAATCTTGGATCAGACAATCCAGTGAATAACACTGGATCTTGAAAGGGACAAGTGTAGAATGTCAGCTAACTTGTTTCTTTCTCTGTGGAGATTTCCAAGTTCCACGCATGGCAGCGACTTCCGAAACTGGAAGTCAATGCAGTGAATGGTATCAGCACACTGAATGCTGTGCATGGATCCCTGCACTGGTAGTATGCAGTTTAGAAGAAACACTGAACACACATTATCCATCTTCCCTAATAACCTTGGCCATGTAAAATTTACATTGTGGTAAAATTATACTTAGCACATCAAATGTACAAGGTTTAACTATAATTTCAAACATTATAAAAAATAAAAAGTATCCCAATGCAGTCTACAACATATGTGCAAGCACTCATTACTGAGAATGACTTACTTCACTATTTATCGCTTCAAAAACGTCTTTCAAATACTTAATTCTACTTCTATTTTAAAAGGAGACTGGTTAAAATAACCTGAATCTAATTGCTTTATGTAATAAATTACATCTTGTTAAGACAAGAATCTCTTTTTGTTAAGACCTATTAGTGGTTAGTTCTTTACCACTATAAATTAAATAGAACCTTGCATCCAGCCAAGCAAAGAAGATTGGTGGCGGCATTCTTCTGCCCACAAATGCCACAGTTTCTTGTGTTTCCTTGATGGTGCATAGAATGTAAGTTTCACAAAAATTCAAATGAGCAATGTAAACGTTTTGCCTCTGCCCCCACCCAGAGTCTTAAAATCCTTTCAGATCCTGTAGAAAGCCACAATCTTCCTTATGTATTCATGAGCTAAAAATGTAGCCATTCCTTTCCAGTTACTCTGTGGGCTTCCAAAATATGCATGCCACGAGAAAGGAAAATACTATTTTCATTGCTTGCTGTTTGGCCTTAACCTAAGGGACAAACAACATTCCCTGTAAGGGTGACTGTGGGGTACTTTTCTTCTTCACCTCCTTCTAAATAACTTCAGCATGGGAAACCCCAGTATTCTCTCTCCAGCATGACTTTTCTATTGTCCTGCTTGATGGGTCAGTCTCTGGTTGATACTTCTGTTCCTTAATCATTTATAACTAGAGCATTTCTAGAAACTTCTCTTTTCAAATCTGCAGAACTACTCCTGACATTTTCAAGGACCTCTTCCTTGCTCTTTTCACTTCAGTTATATGGTATCTCTTGACAAAAAACATTAATATACACGTATCTTGCTCCAGCAAGGAAGGGAATAACTTCTACATTATCTATTTTAATCCTCTGACTCTTTACTATCAGACTTCTTAACTGACATCTAGCTTTCAAGAAAATGCAATTTTCTTTAATTAAATTATATGAAGACTGCAGACACTACCTTTGCCCCCTACTACAAATTCCATATTGTTCATCTCTGTCCTCTTCTCTTCTTGAACTTTGGTTTCAATTTCCCCCTCCAGCGATGCTTTTCATTCCAATCTCACATAGGCATTAAATACTTGCACCCCAGTAGGATCATTTTCACCCAATTTCAGCCATTATCTGTCATTAACTCCTCATCTTGCCATTGACATTTCAGTTTTCTGGCTGGCCTTCCACCTTGTGTATACTATATACTTCAGCTTAGTCAAAATGGTACTGTTTGCATCCCATTTCACATTAACTCTAACTTATCCATCATCCCTACTTTCCATTAACTCCTGGATTCAAAAAGGCTTCAATTTCCAAACTCAATCATGAGTTTAAATTCTTTGGTGGCTATTGTACTCTGAACCTGTAACTGCAAACCACCAATCCCTTTAAACTTTGGATTTCTCTGATTCTGGCTTCTTCAGAGTTTTGTGCCACTTATAATGCCTTTCCTAGTCACTCATGTTTTCTGGAGTTGGAAAGAAACCTTTGGCAATTCCACAAATACTGGTTAGCAACAGACACTGTATAAGTATTGAATTTTCTTACCTGCTGCTGAAAGTCTGGTCACAAAGTAACATAGAAACATTCACAATTTTATGTAATAGCATAATCAACATACATGCTGAAACAAATTGCAGCACATTTTGGGCTGACCTCAGAAGAGGCAGTATTGAAAGCACTCATGTTTGTTAACAAATCCTGACATTTGGCTATAGCACTGCAATCGGGACAAAGTGAGGACTGCAGATGCTGGAAAAGCACAGCAGGTCAGGCAGCATCCGAGGAGCAGGAAAATCAACATTTCAAGCAAGAGCCCTTCATCAGGAATGAGGCTGGTTATCTGACGGGTTGGAGAGATAAATGGGAGGGGATTGGGCTGGGAGAGAAGGTAGCCGAGAGTGGGATAGCTAGGTAGAGTTAGGGTAATGGTGATAGATCGGAGGGGAGGGTGGAGCGGATAGGTGGGAAGCAAGATGTACAGATAGGACAGGTCATGAGGGCAGTGCCGAGTTGGAAGGTTGGAACTGGGATAAGATGAGGGGAGGGGAAATGAGGAAACTGGTGAAGTCCACATTGATGCTATATGGTTGCAGGGTTCCAAGGCGGAAGATGAGGCGTTCTTCCTCCAGGTGTTGGTGGTTAGGGTTTGGCGATGGAGGAGGCCCAGAACATGCATGTCTTTAGCGGAGTGGGAGGGGGTGTTAAAGTGTTCGGCCACGGGGAGGTGGGGTTGCTTCATGTGTGTGTCCCAGAGATATTCTCTGAAGTGTTCTGCAAGTAGATGCCCTGCCTCCCCAATGTATAGGAGACTGCATCAGGAGCAACGGATACAGTAAATGACGTGTGTGGAAATACAGGTAAAACTCTGATGGATATGGAAGGCTTCTTTGGGGCCTTGGATGGAGGTGTGGGTGCAGATTTTGCAATCCTTGTGGTGGCAGTGGAAAGTGTCTGGAGGTGAGGGTGGGTTGTTGGCAGTGGGGGGTGGGGGGGTGGACCTGACAAGGGAATGGTCTTTATGGAAAGCGGATAGGGGTGGGGAAGGAAATATATCTCTGGTGGTGGGGTGGCGGAAATGGTGGAGTATGATGCAATGTATACGGAGGTTGGTGGGATAGAAGATGAGGACCAAGAGGGTTCAGGCCTTGTTGCAGTTGGAGGGGTGGGGTTCGAGGGCAGAGGTGCGGGACGTGGATGAGAGGCACTGGAGGGCATCATTGACCATACGGGAAAGGAAATTACGGTTTTTGAAGGAGACACCCATCTGGTGTTTTCTGTGGTGGAACTGGAGATGCAGCGGAGATAGAGGAATTGGGAATAAGGGATAGCATTTTTACAGGAGGCAGGGTGGGAGGAGGTGTAGTCCAGGTAGCTGTGGGAGTCAGTGGGTTTATAAAAGATGTCTATGTTGATTCGTCTCTGTTCATGGAGATGGAGAGGTCCAGGATGAGGAGGGAGGTGTCTGAGATGGTCCAGGTGAACTGACGGTCAGAATGGGATGTGTTGGTAAAGCTGATGAACTGATCAACCTCATGAGAACAAAAGGTGGCACCAATACAGTCATCAATGTAGCAGAGGCAAAGGTGGGAAATGGTACTGGTACTGCAGAAGACGGACTGTTCCACATAATTGACAAGGTGACAGGCATAGCTGGGTCCCTGCATTGCTGATGACTAGCTGGGATGCAACTGCAAAGACATGAGGCATGGTCAGCATCTGGAGGCCTGTGTGCAATTTTGATCCCCTTACTTTTTAATTAGTCATGGTCAAATTATGTGGGGAACAGATAGGAAAATGGAGTTGAGGCCAAAATGACATCAGCCATAATTGTATTAAATGGAGCAGCAGGCTGATCAGGCTGATTTGTCTATTCCTGCTCTGAGCTTTTGTGATTGTACATTAGACTGCTGCTTAATCAAAATCATTCACAACAGTTTCAAATGTCTAACAAAAAAAACTTTTGAATAGAACCACAAGATTTCCTCTTATTTAAATTGTTCTTGCTCCCACAATAATATTCACAATCACTGTATTGTGAAAGCAGGCCATTCACCCATCGAGTCCAAACCGACTGACCCTCCAAAGAGCATCCTACCCAGACCCTGCATTTCCCATGGCTAATCCACCTAACCTACTCATCCCTGCATACTATTGGCAACTTAGCATCTCAACCTCTCCTTTGCCTGCAGCGTGACGACCCTCAGGTTAAAACACCACCAGTCGCCTCTCTTTAATGAGAGCGCAGCCCCATGGTCTGGTAAAACTATAGAGACTTTATTTTTTAACTATCTCCATCAGTTGAATATCAACAATAAATGGGGAGAAAATTCAGAAGTCTGAAGTGCAAAATGACTTGGGAGTTCTAGTCCAGGATTCTCTCAAGGTAAACTTGCAGGTTGAGTCAGTAGTTAGGAAAGCAAATGGAATGATAGCATTTATTTTGAGAGGACTCGAATATAAAAGCAGGGATGTATTTCTGAGGGTCTATAAGGCTCTGGTCAGGTCACGTTTGGGCCCCATATCTCAGGAAGGATGTACTGGCCTTGGAGCGTGTTCAGAAGAGATTCACAAGAATAGTCCTTGGAATGAAAAGCTTAACACATGAGAAACATTTGAGGACCCTGGGTCTATACTCGATGGAGGTTAGAAGGATAAGGTGGGATCTAATTGAAATTTACAGAATTCTGAATGGCCTGGACAGAGTGGATGTTGGGAAGATATTTCCATTTATAGGAGAGATGAGGATCCGAGGACACTAGGACCCTTAAGAGTAAAGGGAAGACCTACTAGAATGGAGATAGAGAAAATCTGTTTAGCCAGAGAGTGGTGAATCTATGGAGGTCACTGCCACAGAAGGTTGTGGAGGCCAGGTCATTGAGTGTATTTAAGATAGAGACAGATAGTTTCTTGATTGCCAAGTGGAGTAAGGGTTATGGGGAGAAAGCGGGAAAATGGGATTGAGAAACTTATCAGCCATGATTGAATAGTGGAGCAGACTTGATGGGCTGAATGGCCTAATTTCTGCTCCTATGCCTTATGGTTTTAATACATCACAAACATCAAGCAGCGGTGCAGAAGTTGCATTCCTTATCAAGGACAATTAGCAGAGGACAATAAATGCCTTGCCTGGCACAGACAAATTCCTGAGAAGAATTTAATAAAAGAGCAAACTCATGAGACTAATTTCCAATAATCCTCTTCTACAAATTGTTGCTTATCTAAAGCTCCATTTATATCTATTAAATGTACCAACCTTATTGTTGATAACTCATTAATGACTTGGAGAAGTAATTGAATTATGAATATCAGACAGAAATTGAGCACTGGCCAAACAAAGGGATGAACATACGCTGCCACCAAAAGTTATTTTTATATCTTGGATACTGCAATAAAGATTTAAACAAAAAAAAACACACTTTAAATGCAAAGTAAAAGCAATTTACAAACGCCAATGGATAAATACATTCAAGATTGTTTGTTTCCTGGCAAGCATGGCTTCACCTGCAGATCAAGGTCTTCTGGTTATTTGTGAAAATCTTCAACTGTTGCTCGGAGGTTTTCAGCCTGCACCATGACCGCTATTGACCCCGTTGGTGGGTTAGTGTTTATGTGCTTGTGTGGGGTGTGTCTATGTGAGGGTGCGTGTGGGGATGTGGGTGCGTGTATGTCGGCTGCAACCATAGGTACCATATTTTGACAGGTGCCCTGTCAACAATGCCCATGAACAAAAAATGCAGAGAGCTCTCTATTCCCTGTGCTTTCATGAAAGTGAATGCTCCATATAGACAAGTAGACAAGGCAAGAAAATGATCTCTTGTGCATTCTGGAAAATTGTTGAACTGGATGTTGATGAGACGAGTGAACAGGTTTGTCAGGATGCAAAATTTTTATCTCAAGTATAGTATGGAGTACATTCCCTTTCTAGTTCATGCAATGAAATATTTTCTTGTAAATTACCTTTGACATCCAAGTTTTGTTAATTTACTGTCAATTTGTGCAATACTTTCTTTAGTGGCCCATAGGAATTGGGTTGAGACATTTAAATTCAATCGACAAGACATTTTGAAGCTTCAGAAAAGTGGGAACTATCTTAACAAGTGTATGACTGAGCCAGATATTAAACTAAAATGTAAATCTGAAAGCTGCGTTATCCTCAGCCACATACCGCTCCACAGGACGAAGCACTCGGACACAGAACTCGAGCTTGTAGGAGCCAATACCTTGAGCAGAGTATGGGACAGAGGATCAGTTTGCTCACTGGTCACATTAAGAGGATTCCCTCTTTCTTCGGAGGATGCTCCAACATCTGTAAGTGTCTGGAATAACACCCTCTTGTGTGTTGGACAGGTGGGCATGGCCAGCAAAACACATGCCCAAATTTCTTTGTTTCTGGCACCTTTCAGTGACCCTGCTGGTTGCTGTATGCTGTCACTCATATCTTCTAATTGTCTGGGTTTTTTGTGGGTTTACTTGGTCTATTGTGTGCATGATATTCACCTTCTGCTCTAAGAAGAAGAGTCATGTACAATAATCAAGATTTCATTCATCTCTGCAATTACTTACACGTTATAAGGATAGTCTCAACTTTACTACAAAGGCTGTTTGGAGAGTATAATTTTAGATATGCTCCCATAAAATATTACATTACTCTTCCACATAGTCGTCAACAAATCATCACTATGTTTATTGTACTCAATTAAATAGGTCTGCTCATTGGTGATATATTATTCGTTTAAGTCATGACTTGTGCTTTTTTGCTGCTTTCGCTTTTCTTCTTCCATTTTGCCATCACTCGGTTTCAGAAAGCTGGGATCCTTCCCACAGGATCCTGCTTCTGCTTGATTCAGTCTCAGATGAAGATCTCCAAGAGGTTGATTCCAATTCTGCATTTCTTCATGCTGGTTTTCAGCAGATTTCCAGAGTACACCTTCTGTCCTCTTCTGGTGAACAAGCCCTAACTGAATTGGGAGAGTTCAGAGCTTTGGAATTTGGGATGGAATTGGCAGAAACCTCGTCAAGAAGAGACTCTGGATTAAGACGTATTCAAAATGTCCCAACCAGTCTTAAATACATTGAAAAATGAAACACCCATAACGCTTTGAGGCACAGTTCCAAAGATTCACAATTCTTTTGAGTGAAGACATTTCTTCTCATCTCAGTATCAAAAAATTAACCCCTTATCATGAAAGTATATGTGACTGTTCTATATTCCCCAGTGAGGATGAACAACCTCCTTAGAAAAAGAGTAAATGCAAGAGAATGGGAGAATTTCAACTGCTCCACCTTTTTTTTAAAAAATGAGGTTGATTTACACCTCATCACCTTACCCTCTCAAGCTGTTACCTCATCAAAAATCTCTCTCAAGTTAGTTGAAGAGAATTTTCTTTTAATGTTGGCTTTCCTTAATTAATCCACATTTGCCTTCGTGATTGTTGATTTTGTCCTAAATAATCATTTCTAAAAGATTTGCAACACTCAGATTAAACTAACTGGCCTGTATTTTCTGGTATTATCCTTATAATTTTCTTTTGGAGGAAGTGTGAAACATTTATAATTCTCTGGTGTGTCATACCACCTTGGAGTTGCATCTTTCAGGAATCAACTTTAAGTGAATCATAGATTGCCATAGAAATGTATGTTGAATGTGGGGTTTGGTTCCTTCAGGCATGTCTAGCTTGGTAGAAAAATGCATGAGTTGAAGTACTGCACCGTATGTGTCGTACTGTGTATTTCCAGTTGAAATAACACATAAAACAAAGAAATTAATAGATACAAGAGAAACAGAGTGGAATTAGACACATCAGGACTTTTCTCTCTGGAAAACAACATTAAAATATTAAGTTGAAATAATGTATATTCCTAAATACCTGCATTAATAAAATTACATTAAGAATAAAATAAATTATAAATATAGAATAAATGTATACAAATACTGTAATGAAATGCTAAAATTACACAAATTGATGAAGTTTAAGTTGACCATGCTCCAATTAGTGGTAGAAACTGGTCGATGTGATTACAGCAGAATTCCAGAACTGCCTGCATTGATCAATCGCTGCCATTAGGTGGAGCCAGGAGATACCAGACAACAGAAAGATGAAAGATAGAGGGGGCAGGATAATTGCTTTGGGGGTGGGGTGGGTGAATGAGGGCATGTGGACAAGGGCAGGAACCAGAGGAAAACTGGGGACTTCAGGATGAAGGACAGGGGCAGCAGCATCGAGAAAAGGTCTTCTAAGGAGGCAGGCCACAGAAAAGGAAGTCTGTTGTAAATAATGTTAAATTGAAACTTGCAACTTTAAACAAAATATTATTATTGACATTAAAGCAAACAATGCTGAGCTAACCTTGAATGCGGATATATTGTATAAAAGGTGTATTTGGAAGATTATAGTCAGTGCTGCACATCTTCAGAATACTTGCTCAGTCCTCAGTGATAGGCCAGTAATGGATCCCTACTGTGAATACTTTAAAAACAAAATCTTCAATTAACAGGTGTAGGTTGTCTCTTCAACCCGACCCCCTCTAGTCAGCCAGAAACCCAGTAGCACAATGCTAATACCAGGGCTGGATTCAAGAGCCACAACAAAGCCTGGAGAATGAGCAAAGAGGTGGCAGATGGAATTCAATGGGGGAATGGATGAGGTTGTGCACTTTGGTTGGAAGAATAGAAGCATAGACTATTCTCTAAATGGAGGAAGGGTTCGGAAATCTGCAGCACAAAAGGACTTAGGAGTCCTAGTTCAGGATTCTTTTAAGGGTAACATACAGTTTAAGATGTCATTTAGAGAAGGCTAGCATACAAGAGCAACAATCCACTGCTGAGGCTGTACAAGACTCTGGTCAGAATCCATTTGCAATATTTTGAGCAGTTTTGGGGCCTTTATCTAAGGATGTACGTACTACCCTTGGAGGGGTCCAGAGGACAATTACATGAATGATCCTGGGGCTGAAGGGCTTGTCACATGCAGTGTGTTTAAGGGCTCTGGATCTGTACTCTATGGAGTTTAAAAGTATGAGGGGAGATCTCATTAAAACTTATAGAATATTGAAAGGCCTGGATACAGTGGTGTAGAGATGATGTTTCCACCAGAAGGAGAGACTAGGATGTGAGGGCATAGCGTTCAAGTGAAAGCACAACACATTACAACTGAGATGAGGAGGAATTTCTTCAGCCAGAAGGTGTTAACTTGTGGACCTCATTCCACAGAGGCAATGGAGGTCAAGTAAGTGAATGTACTTAAGACAGAGATAGATAGGTTATTGATTATTAAGAGGATCAAATGTTATGGGAGAAGGCAGGAGAACGCAGTTGAGAGTCATATTAGCCATCATCGACTGGCAGAGCAGATGAGATGGGCTGAATGCCCTAATTCTGCTCCTGTATCTTATTGCCCACTAACTATGGGTGTCAAACCTGCTGCCAGCCTCTTCCCACCCAAGCCTTTGAGCAGGTTGATAAGACAAAAACTTTCCCTCTCAAGTGTTAAACCATAATACCTCATAGGTTTCACGTACAGAAGGATATCTAAAATTAAGAATTACTCTTACATTGCTCTCGATTTTCAATCTTGACTTTGTTATTCATGCTTCCATTTACAGTTAAGACATAAAACATACAGCAAAAAATCGAGAATGAAGTGGCACTTTGTGCAGAGTTCAATTGTGGATATTGCGAGTCTTGCCAAGACAATTAAGAAAAAGCTGGTTTAAACATACAAATTAAAACATATCGCATGACTAATTATGATTAGCACTTGAGGAAAAGCAATTAAATGCAAGCACAGTTTAAAATAATATTAAGAGATAAATAGAGGATATGGACAAGCAATTATGATTAAATAAGTCATAAATACATTGTTTGCAGAATTAGTTCCCTTTTATGAATGCTTAAAAAATTTGGAAAATATTCAGGTTTAAATGGTCCCTGAACTCTTTCAGTGCTGCTCTGTAAATTGCTACAAAGTGAGTAAGAATGGTCAACTGAATGATTTTTCCTAAACTCCCTCTGAAGAAATGCTTCATGTCTGTCCTGAAGAATCTCCCAAAAGAAGGTTCAGATCTGAAACTCTACATCGCTCGGCCATCAAAATTTATCCACATTTTGCCAACTGTACTGCACAAATTGCAGCGTGCAATGCTTATCATTTTAAGACTTTCAGTTTTTGTATACATTCAGCCATATTCTAAAGTAATCATTAGTTGCTGAATAACTTTGCCAGATAAAGCAATGTTTAATAATTTAGCCTTTCTTTTATTCTTTCATGTCGGCATTGCTAGAAAGGCCAGTGTTTGTTGCCCATCCCCAATTGCCCTTGAAATAAGTAACTTGCTATGGCATTTCAAAAAGCAGTTAATTGTTCACCATATAAATGGAGTCACATAATAAGGCAGACCTGATAAGGTTGGCAGATTTCCTTAGCTGAAAGACAGGTTTACAGACAATCAATGGTAGCTCCACAGCATCATCACTAAGACTTGCTTCATATTCCAGACTTAAATTAGTTGAATTTAAATTCGGCCAGCTGCTAAAGTGGGATTTGAATCCCTGCTCTAAGAGAATTGTGGAAGTTAAGATCAGACTCTCAAATCCATTAGCTTCATTGCTTTAATGTCTGCTTTGCAAACAAGCTTTTACAAAGGGCACAATCTATCACCAAAGCAAAATCACTGAAAGATTATAACCAATGCTTTTTAAATTGGGTAATATATGCTATCCAGGAAACATTTCTCACACCATGTACATTTTAAATAAAAATTGCAATTTATCTAGTGCAAGATCATGCTGAATTTTTTTTCTCCCAATAAGTTAAATTACTTTTAGCTTAACTGCCAAGGAAGACTGTCTGGCAATTGTATTTTAAAGACTTAAGAGAGAAAATCAATTTTTTTCCCATTGGAGTGCAGGACCTATTAAACTTGAGAGCACAACTCATTGGCTTTACGTGCAAATTAATCACTCTTGGTGTCACAGGCACTCAGAAGGGCTACATCCCTTAAGGAGAAAACTGAACACTTAACTCTAATAACTACACTTAAAAAGTAGCTCTGCTAGAGGAAAAGACTGACCTGTAAAATATTTCTGAACTTAAGGTATTACACCATTCTTATGAACGGCTTTGTTTTTTGCTTCTTTTGCAGAGGAAAATCAATTCCCATATAATAGTTTGCAGCTTGGCAGATTTTCAAAAGGATTATCTGAACTGGTTCCAGAATTACTTCAGTCATTTAAAGTATAGTGAAGTTTTAACACAGCATCTGGATTAATTGGTAACATTGAAAACTTTGTTACTAAGGCCTGCATGGTGCAATAATGCAACTCACCAAATTAGTTGATAAAAAGGATGGCAGACTTCCTGGCATACTGAGAATAGCTTTCTCCCAACCAAAGGCAGCAGAGGTTTGTCAGTGGAAATGAGATTATGCCCAGTATCCTAATGAATTGCTACATTTTCAATGAGCAACATACATATCCTTGGCACTTAAAACAAATTCCAGCGTGAGTCTTTGCTATAAAAAGTTCTGAGATTTGTTACAAAATAATTTCTTGAATTTAAAAGTGCAGACTTATGATATTGTGACTGCTGTTTGAAATGTTATACAATGCCATGTGACAGGTAGAATGAGGTAAAGTTTTTAATTTCAAACAGCACTTGACATTTGTCACCTGCCAGACTCAATGCAGCTGAGAAATGTCTAATGTACCGCTGAGGGTTTTAGCCAAGACGCTACACTTTTAAGTGCAGGACACAAACATTCCTGAGTTTCATTTTTTAAAAAATTAAGCACCACTGAATGAAAGCATGTCATTTCATAGCAAATCATGTGTGAGGCATTACCCACCGTATACACTACTTGTGCATTCTTTAATTTCTAGCGCTACAATGCTCTCTCCAGCACGTAGTCCAAGGGAAGCCAGAATGATTTCTTCTGTCTATTCATACATTCCCACTTGAAAGGCTGAAAGGGAATTACCAGTGGCTCTGTTATTGGCCAATCGTGTTTCTTTGGAGTTTTGGAAAACGCCGGCTGCATTGGACAGAAACACACTCGTGTATCCGTGTTTTCTAAGGGTGACCTCCCTGGTGGAAGATAACTGACAGCCCTGAGGGAAATGCACACAACACCACTGCAATTCCTGTCAAGTTATCATAAAAAGCTGCATTGATTGAGTCAGATACAGCAGCTTGCAGAAACGTGCAGTAAAGCTTCAGATAAAAGGGCACTCTCAAGCTGGGAAACCAAGCCAGTGGGGAATTGTGTTTGCTTTGCTGCATTGTCTCTGCCTGCGCAACACAGACTGAAAGACTACAGGAAGTAATACAGAACCTTATTACTCCAGTTTTGACAGAACATCAAGCAGGAACTGTTCACAGTGCTTTGTACTTGGCAATTTTACCACAGAATTCCAGAGGATAAAAACGGCACAATTGAAAAAAAATTGACAGATATTTTTAAAAAAAATCTGGGATTGCTCTTAGTATACAGAGGACTCACTGCACTTTGAACGGACACAGAAAATGTTGATTCCTTCTCTTTTTTTCTTCAGCTGCAGTCTGTCCCTGGGAGCAGGGGTTCACAAAAGTTTGGATAATACTGGAAAAAGGCATTATCAAATACAGCATGGGCCTTGCAGTTATACCTTCTTGCTCCCCGAGGTGGACAACTGCCGCTCAATGGCAAATCACTATGTGCCGAATACAGTGCAGAGAGACTCTCCAGAAACGGATAGTGATGCCTCTTTGCAAAGACTTCGACAACTTGAAAATGTAATGGAAAACAATACACAGTGGCTGCAGAAGGTAGGCTAATCATTCTCTTTTTGGGAAAAGCGAGACATTCTTTCTGAAGCAAGGTAACTTTTTATTTGACTAAGGAAATGTATCAAGGACACAAACTGACAACTGTCAATAATGTGACGGTGGATATGGTGACTGATGGATTCCTTGATTGTCTTGCCACGCTATTAAAGCTGAGCTTTGTGGACTGCCACAGCATTGTTCCTGTCCTTGTGAACAGGAACTTTTGTTCATATTAAATTGTCTAGTATTGTGTTGATCAATGTATATCTTGGTATAGTTCTTATTATTCCACAAAGGCTTACAATAGTGGACCAAAAGAACATGTTCGCAACTCGAGCAAAGCGATTTCATCATAGAATGAGCAAAACGCTGTTTTTTGAAGTAGTCTCAAATGTGAATTTTCTTTACAAATTATGGGCATCAAATCATGATGAGTGACTGAAATGAAACCTGTGTGGCACAAGTAGCCAAGTTCGGTAAGTCTGCATATCCACAGGTGAGATGGCACTGTTTAACTTCTTTCTGTCCATCCTGTTTTCAAAAGGAATGCCAATACGTGTAACAACAACAGCCTTAAAACCCAAAGGTAAAACACGCGGACATGAAAATATACAAAAAGTTCTGTACCACGTGCAAACTATCTTGCCTCAGAGCATATTACCTTTTAAAAAGGTATCAAAATAATTGCATTCTTACCACCAAGTTGCATCTTTCCTTCAGTGCATTTAAAATTAGTCTTAAGCAAATAAATCAACTTTTTTTTCAGCATTTTGGCAGTTTTCTCCCCAAACATTCTGTTACTAAGACTTGCTAAAAACAGCAACAAATTCTACTCCAGATTGTACTTTTTTAAGAGCACCTCCTTTCCCCTCAAACCTCATGCTTCAAGTGGCAAAGCAGTTGGATCGGTTGCGCCAAGTTCCGATGAAGATGGTCAGAAAGGGTTTGCTTGGTGGTGGGCAGAAATGCCCGAGTGGAACTTCACTTTTTTAAAAAGTTCCTTTTCTGCTTTGTTGTAAAAATACCTGGTCTCCAATTGACAATTTCCTACAGCAGCATCACAGATATCTAGAGCAGTGTGTGAAGGGTCAGTGATGCATCCAGCAGTACTCACTTTTATTTCTCTGTTTCAATAAGGCTAAAAATAGCCACATAATTCCCAGGAGAAACTCCTTACATTCCCGGGCCATAACATGATTGAACATTAACCCTTACTATTAACCAACTCACCATTATTGTTAAAGTATTAAGAAACTGCTATCTTCAGGTCAGATTAAAATGAAGCGGCAAAGACCTTTCTCATTCATTGTGGGAAATACATTGACAAAGTACTGTTAAATGGATTTCTTTCTGTAAGTATTCTGGTAATCGAGATTTCTACAGATATGAAAAAGTGTCAGGAAAATGTTTTAAATGGTCGTATACTGTAGCACTTGATCAGAAGGATCAATAAGTTTCTTGTAACACAAATACAAACAGAAATTGCTAGAAAAACTCAACAGGTCTGGCAGCATCTGTGCAGAGAAAGCAGAATTAATGTTTCGGGTCCAGTGACACTTCTTCAGGATAGGTTTCTTCCTGTTTGCACAAATAAATGCAATATTTTATTCTGTAGCGATGACCATATTTCGTGCACATTGTTATACGTTGTCATTTTACACCCCCATGTACCTTATATGTATCAAGTAACAGCTTTCATTCTTCTCTCACCACAATTGAGAAGCAATGGCTTGTTGTGCACTCTTGTAGAATACCAACATGACTCCTTCAAGTGGTAAATTTAGACTTCACAATTATGAATCACAAAAAAAAAGAAGCCATTTGGATCATAATATAAATGCTAGCTCTGAAAAAGCTACTCAGTTTGACTCTCTCTTTTCAATATATACGTCTGGTTCTCTTTTCATTACTTTTTCATACAATATATTCCCGATGATTAAAAAACCTATTGCATAAAAGTAACAACTCACTGCACAAAAAACAAAGATTGTCTCTGCTAAAATACTGGTTAAAACATCTGCACATAATTTATTTGCACATTAAACAAACAGGATAATAATTGTGAAAACAGTGCTGACAGGAATTCCACTTTAATACATTACCCCCTGGTAAGTCCCGATCTGAGTTGAGCACATCCGGAGGATGGCTTGAGGAGTGACATGGGGAGAAGGTTTGACAATCACAGACAGAATCAAGTAACACCCCCAATCTTTCTAGTACAGCTTGCCACACTAAGCCATGTCAAAACAAACATTTTGTAAATAAATTAATGAAAAATTGAGGTAACTCTAAGCTGGAACAGTTGGATTCCAGCACTATTACTAAATAAGTTGCACTGCATTATTGTACTGTTTCGCAGATAGAAAAATATTTCACGGCAAAATTACCGGTGTTTTGTTTAAGGATTCTTAAATTATAATAATTAATAATGTGGGAAGGATGGCAAAGATAAATATCTGCAATTGCAGAGACCTAGAACAAGACTGCTTCTCCCAACTGGAAACAGAGAATGCAGGACAAAGTTTTTTTTTAAATGGCATATTTTAACAAGAAATTTATATCACAATGTCATAGCTACAAAACCAAAGCTGGCAGAAGTATTTTTAGCAAACAAAAATGTTCTCAAGAAAAAAAACCATTGGATTTTGGTTAACTGTTTCCTGCAGTCAGCTGCAGAATTGTCATGGATGGCAATTCGCCAAGTTAGAAGAATGAAAAAAAAGTAATAGAATATGCCTAATATTTCCCTTGATATAAAAGATTATTTTTAATCATCACCCTGTGAGCTCTCTGAAGAACATATCAGTTCTGTATGGGGGATAATTGGATGACAGTGTAATTATGAATTAGATTGTGAGAAAATTGTTTGGAGAATCTTCTTTATACATAGCTTTTGGAGAAAAAGATGCTTTGCCACCTGTTGGTAAAGACACAGCATCTTTGCAAGAGTAGTTTGGCAAGAAATGGCAGCTAACAAGTTGCAGGGTTATGGGAAGAAAACAAGGTTGTGTGATTATACTTAAGACCATCATGGAGTTGACATGATTGACTGAATCACCTTTTTCTGTGCTGTAAACCTTTATGGACCTCAGTAAAGAATATCCAAATTGTGCAGTTAATTTCTATTGAGTTTGAGTTCATGCCCTGTATAGAAGTATTCACTTCAATTCTCCAATGAAATATTCTTTGGTGTTACTCTGAGTTTGCTAGCAAGATTAGTTGGCTCTGAAATTGCTGATCTGTAAACACGAAGCTTCTCGGCTCACTCATTTGTGTCTTAGCTGGCAGACACTCAATGGACCCAAGAATACTTGTCAACAATACTCCTTCAATATGGTTCTCCCATTAAGAGGTGATTATTAAAGTCAGCAGGCACTTACCTCAGCTATGTCAACAGCATTCTTTACTGTGATTAGTGTAGTGGAATTGCCAGCTTTAGAAACAGTAGAGAAGTTATCTGGTTAAATGGTTTTCTGTGCTGTGCTAAGCAGTAAACCGATTGCTGAATCTAGGCTACTGGTGTTGTGTTTAATGTGCCATCTTCCAAATAGCAGGGGTTCCCTTTTAAACACACAGACTTACCATTCTTTTCAAAGCTGGCAGCTTCACAATCCTGATCTCAAAAGAAGTTACCAATTAGATTACTGGTGTTGACAGCCTGCTCAGCTCTGCAGCACTGTGGGCTTTGGTTGTTGTAAAATAATTTTTGTCTCACACTCCAAAATTTGAGCAACATTTGGACGATTGGAGTGCTTTAACTTAATGAGAATTAAAAAAGACTAGCATTTATATCCTAAAGTGTTTTACAGGTAATAAAGAACTGCTGAAATTTACTCACTTTGTAAAGTAGGAAACAAAATGGAGCATGTTCCAACAAAAAGCAATATGATGATATGATTTGATTTTATGTTGTCCATTGAAGGATAAATATTGGCCATGGCACTGAGGATAATCTCCCTGCTGTTCTTTAAAACAGTGCTGAAGAATCACCAGTGGGCAGATATAATCACATTTTAATGTTTTATCTGAAAGATGGTATCTGTGACAGTATAGCACTCTCTCAGTAGCACACTCGAGTATGAGCTCAAGATTTGCAGTGGTATTTGAACAACAACCTTCTACCAAATGTGCCTGACTGACAGTTGGAACTGTTCACATGTGAAATGCCAGCAGGTGCAGAATGAAAGAGATAAGCAAAGACAATAAAAGGAATAAACTGCGGAAATTCTTACCATGTTTCCCATTATCATTATCCACTTGCTTGAGACTACAGTTAATTGTGAATCTACACGTATGTGAGTGTGTGCATACAAATATATATATATATGTGTATCTACATTGGAACTTGAAAAGTACATAGTAAAATTAAAAAAGATAATTTATATTTTGAGAATGAAAATGTGGTTGAAAAGATGTGAAAACACTAAGTGCTTAACATGTCGTTTCTTAAAGATGTGTTTATTTTGGACATATAACAATCTTGTTCTTGCACAGCAATGTTGTTAGCTCCAGCTTGGTATTAAGAAGAGAAATTCTTTCAAATAGTTATCTCCAAGGGATCTGTTGTTCATGTCTTCCATGTAAGGAGACTGGAATTTAAATATTGCTTCCCTTGTTCTGTCTGCTCAAGCAGATGGCAGCTTGTCAGCTTAAATAATTGCTGCAAATATTGATAGATTGCTAGATTTCACTAGGGTTAACAATACCTGATGTCAGTGGATAAGAATTAAAATATTTTCGAAATACGCTCCAGAGAGTACATAACCCAAATATTTATATAACAACACATAGCTGTAACGATAATCTCTTCATCTAGACAGGCAGTCCCTTACTGCTGAGTCAGATCTTTCCTGTTTAACACTTCTTCAGCTTGTCACCTGTTTTAATTCTTTGGCAACTGGTTAGCCAAAAATTTGGCTTAAAGGCTACTTTATTATTTTGCTTGGCAACATCATTCAAAATTAGGGAGACAAGTTAAACAATTTAACGTGGTGTTTAACAAACATCTGGCACTGACAAGTACAATTATTTCAAATAAATATATACTTTTTTAAGCAAATGCAGTGGAGATATAAATACAATTATTTGGCAGTGGCTCTTTTAGCATTGCACTTCAGGGTAAAATATGAACTATATATGTATTGGAGAAATGCACTTCTAAATCATTCAATCAGAAAAGCTTCAGAACAACAGAAAACTAATTTAGTTGACATACTTAAGAAATGCAGCATTTGTTTTGTCCTTTTCCTTTTAATTGTCAATGAAAGATTTTGACAGCAGTCATTCCTACAATACATGCAATAATGATCCAAGTTTCTTCTGTAAATTTTCCTACTTGTGCACTTTCTTGCATAGGTGAGTTTGCATACACTTAAAATAACATGTATAAAATAAAGTATACATCGACAAGTCACAAACTTTTTAAAAAAACTAAAGTTACCCCAAAGATTATTTTAAGTTTTCCCTGCAAAGACCTGCCTTTTAAGTGGAGACACTTAGGATTTCCAGCTTCAATGCAGTCTATAACAGGGTGAATCCTAATGGCAGTTGCAGTTTGACTCCACTACTCTAACTACAATGCACAGAGTATTGTAGAAACCACGTAGAAAACATATTCAAAAAAAAAGTCAATGTAGGAGCAAATTACTGCTGATGTTGAAATCTGTACTGAAAACAAAAAATGCTGAAGATCACAGCAGGTCAGGCAGCAACTATGGAGAGAAAGCAAGCTAATGTTTCAAGTTTAGATGACCTTTCATCAAAAACTCAATAATGCTGAAGCTGGAAACTTGAAATTGAAACAGAAAATGCTGGCGACATCTATGCAGAAAGGAACACCATTAATGTTTCAGGTCAATGACCTTATGTCTGTTAGAGAGGGATGTAGGAGGAGAGGGGAACAGGAATGATGGAGAGAAAGACCAACATTTTCCCATCAATCCCAATTTCGAGATTTACAGTGAGAACCAAACAAAAATTGTATAAACAAAAATTTAACTTTTTAAACTTCTGTCCAAATAGTCGATGGTACTGACAATGAATAAAAATGATTTTACATTGCTCATAATTTATAAGCTATTAATGTTTTAAAAAAGTATTGCTGTTGGTAATAAGTTATGCTGCTGGGTTGGGGTGGTTGCTGACTTGCAGCTATGCGGAAATGTAAATACAATAAAGACAATTATAGCCCAAAAATAATAAGTAGTTGGCTTTGTAAAATGTTAAATAAGTAGTCTTACAAAAATAAGACATTATTGCTACCTGAATCTTTCAGTATTAGCAAGGGCGTAATATTTGTACCAGATGTTTGTCATGTGACATGGAACAGTCCACATTGAAATGTAACAAGATCTGGACAATATCCAGGCTTGGGCTGACAAATGGCAAGTAACATTTACGCCACCCAATTGCCAGACAATGACCATCTTCAATAACAGACAATCTAACCACTGCTCCATGACAGTTAATGGTATTATGATCACCAGGTCCCCTATTATCAATATCTTAGGGGGGTCACCACTGACCAGAAACTCGCCTGGATTCACTATATGCACACAGTGGCGACAAGAGCAGGTTAGGAATACTGAGAGGCTAGGAATACTGCAGCGAGTAACTCATCTCCGGACTCCTCAAAGCCTGTCTACCATCTATAAGGCATATCAGGAATATCATGGAATACTCGCCATTTGCTTGGAAGTGTACAACTCTAACAAATACTCAAAAAGCTTTGACACTATCTGGGACAAAGCAGCTGCTTGACTGGTGCATCCACTTGTTCCACCCACCACTGATGTTCAGTAGCCTCAGTGTGTACCATGCACTCCAGAAATTCACCAAGGTTCCTTAGATAGCACCTTCCAAACACATGACTACTTCCCATCTAGAAGGACAAGGACAGCATTTACATGGGAATACCATTATCTGCAAGTTCCCTTCCAAGCCACTCACCATACTAACTTGAAGATACCATGGCTATTCTTTCACTGCCATTGTGTCAAAATACTGGAATTCCCCCCCTAATGGTATTGTGGGTCGATCTGCAGCACCATGGACTGCAGTGGTTCAAGAAGGCAGTTTACCACCACCATCTAAAGGGTAACCAGGACCAGACAATAAATACTGGCCAGCCGGTAACGCCTACGCCCCATGAGTAAGTAAAACAATACTTGCTTCATTAAGTTACCTGTATTATAAATAATAGGCTTCAATGGAATGGCAGTAATGGGTAGGAATCACTATTTTAAGTCTTGGTTTATGTCTAAACAAATAGAGTATTTGTTGGTATCGTCTCTTGATTTAATCACTGTTATTGCATATGCAATAACATTCAAGCTGCTACAATTTCTTCACAACAACTGAATGAGCTTTTCCAAAATCCATACCATTGACAGTATAATGATGCCACATTTTGGGCAAAGAGAAAATATATGTGACAACCAGGTCAACGGGAGTGAATAGGTCCCCCTTTTTAATCCATCTTGGCCATCAGAAAAAGTGATTTTAATTCTTTAAAGCAGACATCTATATTACACTTCAATTAATTTGTACTTTGCTAGTTCAAATTATGGAGTCAATTACCAGGAATAGCAATTTTATTACTAGCTTTGAGAAAAATAAAACATGACATCAAACAAGCACAGATTCAACATTTAAAAAGGGCAGAGTGGCTAATTTAAAAAAAGGAAGTTCAAGAATAGACCGCTTAAATTTTCCTTAGAACGCTTGGCAGTTGGGTTTTAACCTGTGACCAAGACTGTTTAATTGATGTTTTGAGGTAAACTTTTTATTTATCCTTGAATACTCATTAAATGGATATCTTGGATGGAGATAATGTTTTGACATGGGTTAGTAATTAGGTGACTGTGAAAGAACACTTTTTCACTGCATACATGATTCTTGACGCCATCTTAAAGCAGGAACCATACAAAAGCAAGATGTGGTTTTGATTCCTTGTGAACAACCCTGAAATACTAATGATCCCAGTGTAGATAATCATGAAAAGATTTCTACATAGGCGCAAGAGTTTGATCTAGGCATGAAAATGCTAAATATCAACTCAAAAGTCATGGTTGCATTCTAATGTCAAAAGGAAAACTGGCTTCTTGAGATTAAGAATAGGAACTTTCTGATGAAATACTGAGTCATGCAGACCAGGTTTGTAAGAACATGAGCTATGGAAGCAGGAGAAAGTGAGGCTGCATCTTGAGACTGTTCTGCTAAGGCTCTACTTGAATTTCACCTTCTTGTATTGGTCACATGTTCTTCCATTCTCTTGGCATGTTAGAAATTCACAGATCCCTGCCCTTACCAAAAGATATTAAATAGAAGCAGAAGTCAGACATTCACCTCATCAAACTGACTCTGCCATTTTGGTTATTCTGATTGTGGCCTTAACTCCACTTTCTGCCTGTCAATGCACTGTATGTCTAATTCAAACTTCAAAATATTCAAGGGTGACTCTATGGCTATGACTGAGCCTCCACTAGCTTCTGTGGAAGAGAATTCCAAAGACTAATGACTCCCAGATAAGAAATTCTTCCTCACTCTTTAATGGGAGACAACTTAGTTTGAATCTATGCTCCCTAATTCCCCAAGGGAGAGCATCCTCTTGGATCCTTTAAGCATCTAACCCTCATTGAACAGCCTCAGTAAGATCATCGCTCATTCTTCCAAATTTTAATGAGTTTTGACCCAACCTGCTCAATTTTTCTTTGAAAAACAATCTTTTTAGCCCAGATATAAGCCTAGTCAGCTACTTGAGCTCTCTCTAATGCAAGTATATCGCTCCTTACGCAAGAAGTCAAAAACTGTGTAAAGTACTCCAGCAGTATTCCAATCTCACCATCACCTTGTTGCAAGACTTCCCTACTTATTCACTTGGGTTTAGCATAGGAGGCAAGCATTGAGGTGGTATTGAAACTGGTATCCATCATCATACTGAATGGCAGAGGAAGCTCCATGGGAGCTCCTATGTTTCTACAGTTCAGTGTTCCCTTTCCAACATTCCCTTTACCTTCCTAATCATTTGCTGCATCTACAAGTTAACTTTTGTGATTTATGTCTCAGGACACCCAGACCCATTCTTTCAAAACCCATTTTTCCCAAAGTGGATAAGCTCACATTATTCCAATTATATTCTATCTGCCAAATTAACCTGTCTATACACTTCAGGTGACAAATTACTCCCCTCGAGGTAAAATTGAAAAGTATTCATGTGACTGCTAATTGCTAATGACTATTAGTGGAAAGTGCTGTTGTGCACATGTCAGGTTGGGAACAGTTTGAGTTATGACAACTTTCAGTCTTTTGGCCTTCTAGTACTCTCACATGCACAGCAACCACTGGGTAAATATCACAGGAAAATCGATGGAGCTGTGCAATCTTATCCCAGCAAAGTCGTTTCTTAGAAACTGTCAAAGGCTTGCTCACAAACCAAAACACAATAACTAAAAAATCGACCTAACCTCTGAATTCATAGGAAATTCCCATCTTGTTATTTGTTTGTTGTTACTCTAGTCTCTTTTTGGGACCCAGAGACCTCTCCACCTTAATACATTTTTGCATCTCTTCAGGAAGCAAATGATTTCTGGTCGCATAAATATTCAGTTGAGCCTCAAAATCCAGATCTTATAAGGTCGATTTGACAGTGTTGAACAGCTCGTATTTGTAAGCAGGTCAGCCAACAATCTTTGAAAAACTAAAATATGCTTGTCAAGATAAAACCCATCTTCTTTGGCAGCCTTCCTTCATAATCTGTGCCTTCACTGGAAACCAGAACATTTTCAGAATAAAGATCCTGGCTGCTTCACATCAGAGGACTTGGTTAATGTTCTATGCATTTCAGTCTGGAGAGACCATAATCTTTAACATGCTGTGATTTACTGGTGAGTTATTTCTTTAGTAACACTGATTTCCATGCTCATCTCTTCATCTGCAAAGATGCTCCGGTAATTTCAATGACCCCCCAACTGCTGACATCTTTGACCTGATACAGAAATGAATGCCTTTTTGTGTGGCTTCAGCTCTACATCTATCAGTTTATGAATTTTCTTCAATTCAGTTTTTCAAGTGGGATATTAGTTTAGGGTATTTCATCCATAGATTTACAAACAAGTTCAGAATTATACTTCTTTCCAAGCAAGGGATTAAAGAACACAGATCAAACAAGGAGAAAGTCTCCAAAGGTGTGAGGTAAACTCTGAGATGATCACAGGAGGTATAACTTTTGCAGCTGCATCATTTTAGATTAGAGTCTACGGTATGAGATTCCCATCCACCCATCTAACCACCACTTGTTACATTTATATCCTATACATAGATTTAAGGCATTGTTAAAATGCAAATACAGAACTAAGTTTAATTCAAAAGTCTCAGCGATAAAAACACCTCTTTGAAAGAGTGGGAAATGTTCTTTTTTTTAAAAACATCAAGTGTTATTACAATCTCTCTGATGTAAAATAGCAAACTAGGATCAGAGGCAGGGATTTCTGTCATAAATTCCTTCCTGAAACTTGACATCTGTTCAACACCTACAAGACATATGTCCGGAGCAAGATGGATTGCTTTTCCTTTTCTTGAGTGGACTATGACTCCAGCACATTCACGAAACCGCCAGAGTCTAGGACAAAGCAGCCGACTTGTTTGGCATCTTATTCACCACTTTAAACTTTTATGTAATTCGCCACCGATACACAGTGGTACTGCATGGACTATCTACGAAATGTGCTGCAGCAATTCACCAATGATCCTTCAACGGATCCTAATAAACCTGAAAACTTGACCAGATACAAGGACAAAAGAGCAGATTTATGGGAATATAATCAATTGCAAGGTCCTCTCCAAGCCACAGACCACTCTTACCAGGAACAGTGCTGATGTCCCTTCACTGTCATTGGGTCAAAATCCTGGGACTGCTTTCCTCAGTACCAGCACCAGATGGACTGTGGCAGTTTAAGGTACTCACCGTCACCTTCTCGAGGGCTACCTTAGCAGTCCACTTATATGCCATTGAAAAACAAAATAATTGTAAGACGCAAAAGGAAAAGAAAGGAAGGAGGGAAAAGAGAAGAGAGGAAGAAAGAATAAACAAAAGAAGAAAAGATAGATATACTTATCTACCCTTTCATAACTTCAGAATATCTCAAAAAACTTGACAACTAATCTGTGCACATAAAGACTCCACAAATAGCAGTGCTAAATAAAATAATAGCATTTTAATTAATCTGCTCGGGAGATAAATATTGCCACAATGAGAATGCCCGTCTTATTCAAATTAGTTCTGCAGGAATTTTTACATCACTTGAGTGTGCAGATGAGGTCTCAGTTAGCTGGACAGCTGGTTTGCGAGGCAGGGTGAAGCCAATAGAGTAGATTCAGTTCCCATACCAGTTGAGGATATCAAGAAAGACTCCCTTTCTTAAGCCTCAGCCGAGGCATGGTTGCCATCAGGCTAATTCACAGTCAGTCGTCTGTTATGGGAGAGCAACCTTATGGTCTTCTGGGACTTTGATGACCTTATTTCCTCAGAACTCACTTAAGTAGCATCGTAGATTATATACTTAAATTAAGTGATCCAAGTGGTTTGAGAATTCAAACATTTTATTCAGACACAAATGTTTGATCACTGAGCCAAGGCTGACAATTAAGACGGTCAACAAACATAGGGAGGAAAGAAAGATTATACACAGAATTTTACAGATACTTAAGAACAATGTATGTCTGGTCCCTGATAGACAGAAATATGATGAATCCCTTGGAGTCGACCCCTGAGCTCTGTGGATTCCAGCTTGAAAACATATGCATTGCATCATCCAATTTTATCCCTATTACATTAAACTATAATTATTTAAATTACACAGTAGGGCTGAATTTTATAGATAAATTAATTATTTTTGCTCATATTGCAAAGTCGCTTTAAGCAGCAATATTTTTTGGATAGCTGAAGTGCACTAAAGTCAATTTCGACGATACTACCTTCAGGAAGTTGTCTCACATTGCTTCCCAGCTGGTCCCAGTTAAACTACCTGTGAACTTTTGAAATGCATGTATGGAATCCTTTTAATGTTGTGCAGCCAAAGCTTTTGTCTAACACGAAAATAAGCCAGAGGAATAGCACATTGCACATATACTTAAAAGTAATTCTATTAGCACTGAATCAGTCTGTGTGTGCATTTGTTGACTCCATATTGCAGCTGGTGACCCATAGTCTCAGTTTGCTAGATGCAGTGCAATTACAGGCTACGTTACAGAAACAATTTCTTCATTGAGCAAGGGGTGCTAAATATTTGGTGCAATAAGCTCAGTAGTGGAGTCAAAAGTCACTGTTCATTGAACTGACAATACTTTCTTTTTTAATTGTATTTAAAAAAAGACAGTCATAGCCCACAAAGGCCAGACTGAAGTTACTCAGAAGAGCTTGTTTCGCACATTATTTTTCCTTCCTAAAAACTAACAGTAACACACTGGTCATAATAGATCTCTATTTTGAAGTATAGAAGTGTGTAATATGTGCACAGATGTGCTACAAACATAATGCTGAAACAAACCCAATTCTTAAATACAATGAATGATGGACATCTGAGTAAGAACAAAAAAAAATCTGGAAAAACTTAGCAAGTGAGACAACATCTATGGAGAAAAATGGGATTAATGTTTCAGGTTACTGATCCTTCATCAGAAATGTGAGAGATTTTCAGCGAGTGAGTGAAGAGAGGTGCAAGGAAGAACAAAGCAGAATGTCTGTGATAGTGTGGAAGTCAGAGGAGATGAAGTAATAAAAGAGTTTGTGACTCGACAGCCAAGTGTGGTAATCAATATAGTGAAGAAACAAATGCTGTGTCCAAATGAGCTGCGAATTGCCACATAAAAACCATTGGAATGCAACTTGAAGGGATTAAAAAAAAGACAAAGACCGATCCAGCAAAAGGAAAAAAGGGAAGAAACAAAACCATATAGAACGAGAAGCAGAGGTTATGATTTCACGTTGTTGAACTTAATATTGTGTCCAGAAGGCAGTTGAGTGCCAAATTGCAAAATAAAATGATGTTCTTCGAGCTTGCAATGAACTTCAGTGGAGCACTGTAGCAAGCTGGAGATGAACAGGTCAGCATGGGAGTAGGAAAAATAAAAAGGATAAGCAATTGCAAGCTCAGGTTTAGGCTTACAAACTGAGCAAAGGTGCTGGGCAATGTAGTCACCCAGTCTAGCTTTGGTCAGAAGTGTTTAATGCTTGGTGAGTTCAGAGGAATAAGGTGAAAGGACAGATATTGTATCTCAAACACTTGCATGGAAAGGAGTTTGGGATGGCTGGGGAGTAGATGAGGAAAAAATCTCTAATTCTGGAATGAGAGGGGAGGGTAAGATCTGTTTGGTGGTTATAGCATGCTAGAGTTGGTGGAAGTGGCTGATCCATTGAAAATGGAGGTTGATGGACTGTGATGGTGAATAGAAGACTGATGGTGGAATCCAATCATTGCTCAGGGAGAGAGGGAACGGAATGAGAATGAATAACTTGAAATTGATTGACCATTTTGAAGGAGATTATTGACCACACTGAGTGCAGAAGGGAGCATCATTAGAACAGAAGCAATTGAGACACTGAAACTGGGAGAATAGAATGGAGATCTTTCAGAAGGCAGCCATGAGGAAGTATAGTTGAGGTAGCTCTGCGAGTCCATGAGTTTGGAATGAACATTAGTTGATAGCTAATCTCTAGAAATGAACACAAAGAGATCAAGGAATGAAAGCCAAGAGTCAGCATTGGGCCAAATAAACGTGAAAGAAAGGTCAAACTTAGAAACAAGAGAAGTTGAAAGAGAAGTTGTTCAGAATGAGAACAAGCACACCTGGGCAGATTGTGATAATGGTGGATGCTCACTGGTAGAGACTCTGTTTTGGAATTCTGAGTCTGTCATGATGGGTGAGGTGGTGTACAGGGATCAACATCAATGATGAAGAGGATGCAATAAGGACCAAGAAAGGTTGAGGAAGTGATGTGTGATGTCAGAAGAGTCAAGCATGTGGATTGGAAGAGACTGTACTAGGGCCAAAATAGAAAGTTCGGTGAGGCAGGAACAAGCTTCGATAATGGGACAACTAGAGTACCACTATTTATGGATCTTGGGAATGGGATAGAAGACTATAAAGGGCTTGGATTATAATTTTGGAAGTAATGTAGGTAAGGCCAGTGATACAAGATCAGTGGTAGTCAAGGATACAATGGCTTGATGTTTGTTAGTGAGGTCATGGTCTGGAGGAAGTGTCAGTGAGTTGGTATTTAACCTCTGCTAGGTAGGTCTCAGAGGACTAGGTAACGACAGTGTTACCCTTATCAGCAAGTTGATAACAATGTCAGGGTTGGACCTCAGTGAATGGAGCGCTGCAAGTACACTGGATCACAGTATAGAGTCAGAGTCATTCAACATGGAAACAGACCCTTTGGTCCAACCAATCCATGCTGACTATAATCCCAAACAGGCTGGAGTGAGAGAGAGGAGCAGAGAATTCAAAATGACTAATGTTGCAACATCAAAACTGTGGACGCTGCCAAAATGAAATAATAAAAAAAATCCAAAACCAATTAATTTTATATTCATGCAAAGATTCCATTTACTCCGAAGTGGAACGTCACAACTTTCAATCAATGTTAACAGAGATACCCACTCACCTATTGTACTCTATGCTACTTTCTCCCCACCCCCACCCTCCTCTCACTTATCTCTCCACCCTTCAGGTTCTCTGCCTGTATTCCTGATGAAGGGCTTTTGCCTGAAACATCGATTTTACTGCTCCTTGGATGCTGCCTGAACTGCTGTGCTCTTTCACGACCACTAATCCAGAATCTGGTTTCCAGCATCTGCAGTCATTGTTTTTACCGAGTTGACTTTAACCCTACTGCGAATCCTTTTGCAAGGATGCCTGTCTTGAAGAATTTTTCCTCTCTCTCTACAAGAATCTCAGGGAGTCCCTCTCCCACTGCAACTCCCAGGTCATTTCCTCTGCCCTGAAGCTCTTCAACCATGTCCTGAAACAAACTCGCTACCACAGCCACATTTGCTTCCTCAGTGCCTGCCTCCGTAACCAACTCATCCCACACGGACTCCGGACCACCTTTAAACCAGCAGAGTTCGGACCCGAACAAGACAAACAGTACAGACTACAGATTCAAAAACACCAGAAATGGTTCTCCTTCAAGATCCTCCACTCCACGCTCGCAGCAATGCGCCAGCATCTAACCTCTCTACAGTCTGCCCTGCCTCAGCTGAGGGCCACACACTCTCAGAATGGCAAAGGACCCTTCTGTACGACATCCTCAGAAGAATTCATACTCTCAACAAACAGTATTGCAACTCCATCTCAAACATCAAAAACTGTAAGTACAACAACCTTTTATCTACCCACCTCCATAATCAGCGCTCCTCAAACATTCCAGAAGAGTCCTCTGGCCTCTGGAACTGCTCGGACGCCATTAGCCATGCGGCTGGTGCAGCTGCTACCCCCACGCTGATTGATTATGTCACTTCCGCCCCCATCATGACCACTCCAATAGCCATTTCCACCCCTCACAATTCCTCATACACCACACATGACATCACTTCTGCCCCTCACATCATCGCTGATGTCACATGCTCAGTTACTTCCGCCCCCCTCTACTGCCATGATTGCCACCACTTCTGCCCTCACCAACGCCACTCACCTGCATTCTGCTGACACGCCCCCCACATATCCCACTGTCACCATCCCCGCCCCCCAGAACCGAGGGGAACACCACCCCTGCTCATGACTCCACCCCCATTCTCCCCACCACCACACCCACTCCAGTTACAGGCTCAACCGTCACTCCCAGCTCCACACCTACACCAGATCCCAGCTCCCAGCCCTGCCGAGTTTTCACAATCCCTCCAGACCTCCCCCTCACTAAGGATGAACGATCAATCCTCAGCAAAGGACTCACCTTCATCCCCCTCTGCCCACGCATCAATGAATTTAATACATGCTGTGACGTTGAACACTTGTTCCGCCGCCTCCGCCTCCGAGCTTACTTTCACAATCAGGACACTCGCCCACCTTCCAAGGACCCCTTCGCCCACCTCCAACACACTACATCCACCTGGACACCCTGCGCTAGCCCGCCCTCGACCTCTTCATTTCCAACTGCCACCGGGACATTAACCACCTCAACCTGTCTACCTCCCTCCCCCACTCCAACCTCTCACACTCACAACGCGCAGCCCTCCAATCCCTCTGCTCCAATCCCGACCTCACCATCAAGCCAGCAGATAAAGGGGGCACAATGGTAGTCTGGCGCACTAACCTCTACACCGCTGAAGCCAAACGCCAACTCGAGGAGACCTCTTCCTACCGCCCCCTCAACCATGACCCCACCCACACCCCCATCACCAAACCATCATTTCCCAGACCATACAGAACCTCATCACCTTAGGAGATCTCCCACCCACTTCTTCCAACCTCATAGTCCGGGAATCCCACACTGCCTGGTTCTACCTCCTTCCCAAGATCCACAAGCCTGACCACCCTGGCCGACCCATTGTCTCAGCATGCTTCTGCCCCACTGAACTCATCTCTACCTACCTCGACACTGTCCTATCTTCCCTAGTCCAGGAACTCCCCACATACGTTCGAGACACTACCCACGCCCTCCACCTCCTCCAGGGCTACAGTTTCCCCGGCCCCCAATGCCTCATCTTCACCATGGACATCCAATCCCTCTACACCTCCATCCACCTTGACCGGGGCCTCCAAGCCCTCCGTTTCTTCCTCTCCCGACGTCCCCAACAGTACCCTTCCACCGACATTCTCATTCGTTTAGCCGAACTGGTCCTCACCCTTAATTTCTCCTTTGAATCCTCCCACTTCCTCCAGACCAAAGGCGTAGCCATGGGCACTCGTATGGGCCCCAGCTATGCCAGTCTCTTTGTTGGCTATGTAGAACAGTTGATCTTCCGTAATTACACAGGCACCATGCCCCACCTCTTCCTCCGCTACATTGATGACTGCATTGGCGCCACCTCGTTCTCTCGCGAGGAGGTTGAGCAATTCATCAACTTCACCAACACATTCCACCCTGACCTGAAATTTACCTGGACCATCTCTGACACCTCTCTCCCCTTCCTGGACGTCTCCATCTCCATTAATGACGACCAACATGATATCGACATTTTTTTACAAACCCACCGACTCTCACAGCTACCTGGATTACACCTCTTCCCACCCTACCTCCTGCAAAAATGCTATCTCTTATTCGCAATTCCTCTACCTCCACCGTATCTGCTCCCAGGAGGACCAGTTCCACCACAGAACACACCAGATGGCCTCCTTCTTTAGAGACTGCAATTTCCCTTCCCACGTGGTTAAAGATGCCCTCCAACGCATCTCGCCTACATCCCGCACCTCCGCCCTCAGACCCACCCCTCCAACCGTAACAAGGACAGAATGCCCCTGGGGCTCATCTTCCACCCTACCAACCTTCGCATAAACCAAATCATCTGCCGACATTTCCGCCACCTCCAAACAGACCACACCACCAGGGATATATTTCCCTCCCCACCCCTTTCTGCCTTCTGTAAATACTGTTCCCTCTGTGACTACCTAGTCAGGTCCACGCCCCCCTTCAACCCACCCTCCCATCCTGGCACCTTCCCCTGCCACCGCAGGAATTGCAAAACTTGCGCCCACACCTCCTCCCTCACTTCCATCCAAGGCCCTAAAGGAGCCTTCCACATCCATCAAAGTTTTACCCGCACATCCACCAATATCATTTATTGTATCCATTGCTCCCGATGCGATCTCCTCTAGATTGGGGAGACTGGACGCCTCCTAGCAGAGCGCTTTAGGGAACATCTCCGGGACACCCGTACCAATCAACCACACCGCCCTGTGGCCCAACATTTCAACTCCCCCTCCCACTCTGCCGAGGACATGGAGGTCCTGGGCCTCCTTCACCGCAGGTCCCTCACCACCAGATGCCTGGAGGAAGAACGCCACTTTTTCCACCTCGGAACACTTCAACCCCAGGGCATCAATGTAGACTTCAACAGTTTCCTCATTTCCCCTTCCCCCACCTCACCCCAGTTCCAAACTCCCAGCTCAGCACTGTCCTCATGACTTGTCCTACCTGCCTATCTTCTTTTCCACCAGTCCACTCCACCCTCTCCCCCCGACCTATCACCTTCATCCCCTCCCCCATTGTACTCTATGCTACTTTCTCCCCACCCCCACCCTCCACTCACTTATCTCTCCACCCTTCAGGCTCTCTGCCTGTATTCCTGATGAAGGGCTTTTGCCCGAAACGTCGATTTTACTGCTCCTCAGATGCTGCCTGAACTGCTGTGTTCTTCCAGCACCACTAATCCAGAATCTGGTTTCCAGCATCTGTAGTCATTGTTTTTACCTAGAGATACATTTATACTAATTTATTGCACATTTTTAAGACTATTTTATCATTCAATGTTCCACCTTTTCAGTAAAACAATAAAAATGTATTTAACAAAAGGAATGATACTTCATAGGAATTTATTGTACGTATAGTCCCATGATACATTCCTGAGAGCCATGATATAAGGTTCTTTCATTTTTCAATTTTATTTAAAAGGCTTAAGTTTTCCAATGATTACTTTATCTCATACATTTTGGTTTTCTTATGACACATCCCATTATATATTGAAGATTATTGTCCCTTTGTTTGCTGAAGGTGGTTAGGAAGGTCAGGGTTTAAACACTGATATTGGTGTTTAAGAACAGATCTGGAATACAGAAGCCAGGCTTCAAATGGCATGCAGAAAACTACAGATTCCCAATAATAAAAATTCCAATGGGATTCTTGGAGGCTTTACTGAGAAAAAGCAGAATCGTTGATGCTTCCTCATCTAAGCATCAAGGCTAAACTACATTAACTCTTTGTCATACTATGTGAATTTCAATATTTACAAAACTCAATTTTCCATGTTTTTATTTGTGATATTATGCCAAGTGTAAACTAAATTATTTTGAGAAGGGTGCAGTTTTGCAGACCATAGTAACAAGCTCACCATTAAGTTTACCACTCAAGTAAATGCTGTCTAACACTGATACTATCATTAGAGCACAAGAGTATCCAAAGGAAGAAAACTATTCAGTCAGTTAAAGACGGCTGTCTCCAGAGGCTCTGTATCATTGTTTGATAGAAACATCTACGATCCCCTAATTTAGGAGACATTAGGTTCCATTTCCAGCTTCCCCAGATGATATGAAACAGTGCTGTTTAAAAGAAGGCAATACTTCAGACACAACAGTTCTTGGACAAATACCTTGAAATGTCAATTGTTTTAAAAGAGACATGCATGATTTGAACATAATTATTTCTCTGCCCAACTTCCATATTTTCATATATAGTACAAGACAGCTGAATCATTCATAGACAATAAAAGTCAAATGATATAAACAGCATAGAAGTTCTTTACACTGTCCTACTATTTTAAATAGACATCCTTTCTTGTATTAAGCTATTACATTATAGGCTATAACATTTTAATTGCCTGTAAGGATAGTGCTTGCAAACCTCTGATAAATGCATTAAACATCTATGGAAAGTCAGTTGTACGATGTCATAAATCATATTTCTGCCATCATTAGCTGCAATAAATATTATTGTTTTGATCTTTTTTTCATCCATACTACATCCTCATATGTTTTGTAATCAGTGAAGCTAACTAACTGAACGTTTGCTAGAGTTGCGAGTTTTGAGAAGGTTTGTAGCTCAGATTGAGGTTCAGGCTGAAAGTTTGCTCACTGAGCTGGAAGGTTTGTTTTCAGATGATTCGTCACCATGCTAGGTAACATCATCAGTGAACCCCCGGTGAAGCGTTGGTGTTAGGTCCTGCTTTCTATTAATGTGTCTTGGTCTCTTAAGGTGGGTGATATTATTTCTCATTCTTTTTCTCAGAGGTTGGTAAATGGGGTCCAAACCGATGTATTTATTGATAGAGTTCCAGCTTGAATGCCAGGCCTTTAGGAATTCACATACATGTCTCTGTTCAGCCTGTCCTAGGATGGATGTGTTATCCCAGTCAAAGTGGTATCCTTCTTCATCAGTATGTAAGGATATTAGTGATAGTGAGTCATGTCTTTTGGTGGCTAGTTGGTATTCGTGTATCCTGGTGGCTAGTTTTTAACCTGTTTGTCCATTGCAGTGTTTGTTTCATGGTATTTTGTAAATGACATTCATTTTGCTAGTTGTTTGTATAGGGTCCTTTAGGTTCATCAGCCGCTGTTTAAGTGTGTTGGCAGCTATGTGGGCTACCGTGATGCCAAAGGGTCTGAGTAGTCTGGTAGTCATTTCAGAGAGGTCTTTGATATATTGTAATGTGGCTAGAATTTCTGGGCACGTTCTGTCTGGTGGCTTGGGTTTGTTGTTTAGGAAATCAGCGAACTGTGTTTATTGGATACCCGTTCTTCCTGAATATGCTGTATTGCTATTTTTCTTCTACTGCTCGGAGTTCCTAGGTGCTGCAGTGTGTTATGGCCTGTTTAAATAATGTCCTGATGTAGCTCTGTTTGTGGGTGTTGGAATGATTGCTTCTGTAGTTAAGTATTTGGTCTGTGTGCATTGTTTTTCCGTCGACGCTAGTTTGAGGTTCTCCATTAACTGTTTGCTGTACTGTGACATTGAGGAAGGGAGTCAGTTGTGAATTTAATGCCAGTAAGGATATTGTTGTCGCTTTCCCTGAATTTCTTTCGTTTTGGGACGACAAAGATGTCATCCACATAGTGGACCGAAAATTTGGGTTGGATAGTGGGGAGGGCTGTTTGTTTGAGTCTCTGCATTACTGCTTCTGCTAAGAAGCCTGACATTAGTGATCCCATGGGTGTTCCGTTGATTTGTTTGTAGACCTTGTTATTGAAGCTAAGTAGGGTAGTGAAGCACAGGTCTACTAGCTTGAGTAAGTTGCCCTTGCTGATAAAGTTGGTGCTGTTGATTTGGATCGCATTACACGTCAAACAAACCTTCCAGCTCGGTGAGAAAACTTACAACCTGTTGCTAGAATGATGGTTTTCCAAACCATTTTACTGGAATGTGAAAAGGTGAAGGACTAATATCAGAATTTAGAGAATGAGAGGTGTAGAGATACAGAAAAACACTCAGTATGCATTGGTTGTTGTGGCACAGGGGTTGAGCCCCTCTATCTGAGCCAGACCGCTTGTGTCCATGTCCTGCTTGTGTCAGAACATGCCTGAACTCGTAGATTAAAACTATCTACAACCTGAAAATGGGTGGTTGATAACAATTGCAAACTGTAAACATCATGAGCAACCCAAAAATGTTGAATGAATTAAACTAAGCCAAGCCAGCAACAAAATGCATTGAATTGGGAGGGTGAGGGTTTGGTAGTTCATACACAGCATGGTGGAGACAAAAAGGCCACTGATGACTTTGCAAAATGTCTTCTAATTGGAAAATTAATTTCAATACAGATGCCTGGAAAATGTGGTATTTTGATTTGAAGATCAACAAGGCTCCATTTTGCTTGGATAGCAAGAGTCTAAATAGAGTCTTAGAGCAAAAGGATTTTAGTTACAGATGTTCAAATAACTAAAAACACCACCAGAATTTAGAAAGGCCATAAAAAGAGCAAGCTAAGCATTTGGTTCACTCTCGGGTCAGAATTGAAACCTATCTCCATATTACAAATGAGATATAAAATAATTGAAGGTTCTAAAGAGATTCATAACAGCAATATCTGGATTATGAGGTTAAAACCTTTGGGAATGAGAGAACAGGGCAGGCTTATCTGCTGAAAAAGGAAGATTTGAAACATGACCTGGAAGGCATCTTTGAGCTAATGAAAGGGTCATAGCATAGATGTGGAAGCACAACCACATGACTGAGGTACAGTCTCAATGTGAGTATCAGGTTTAAGGGGAAGATGACAGTCATAAACTGATCAAAGTGTTAAACTTCAACAAAAACTTATTCATATAGAGGAAGTGCAGTGGCATAAAAAAAAGCAGAAAAGTCAAAATTGCAATTTTGAATGGTGACACAATGTAATGAAACACCAATTTATGAATACATTTTGCACTGATTAACAAAAATCTGCATTGCTAATGGAGGGATTTGCACTGTTGTAGAGTCATACAGCATGGAATCAGACCCTTTGGCCCAATCAGTCCATGCCGACCATAATCCCAAACTCCCAAAAATGTGCCCCTAGACATGAAATCTATCATAGTAGGGAAAAGCCAAATACCATTAACTCTAACTATACCCCTCATTATTTCATATATTTCTATAAGATCACCTCTCAATCTCCTATGCTCCAGTGAAAAATGTCCCAGTCTAGTACCAGCCTCTCTTTATAACTCAAATCTTCCATACCCGACAACATCCTGGTAAATCTCTCATGAACCCTCTCCAGCTTGATAATTGGGACCTGAACTGGATACAGTATTCCAGAAAAGACTTCACCAATCTCCAGTACAACCTCAACATCACTTTCCAATTCCTATATTCAAAGGACTTAGCGATGAAGGCAAGAGTGCCAAATGCCTTTTTAATTACCATCTATATGCGACACAAACTTCAAAATATTACGTACCTGCACCCTAGGTCCCTCTGTTCTACACCACCACCCAATGCCCTACCATTAATTGTATAAGCTCTATCCTCGTTTGTTGTAACAAAATGCAATATCTTATATTTATCTAGATTGAACTCCATCGATCATTTTTCAGCCTACTGACTGACTTGAACAAGATTGCTTTGTAACCTGTATACTATGCCACCAAATTTGGTGTCATCCACAAATTTACTAACTATGCCTTCTTTACTCTCATCCAAACTGTTTATATAAATGACGACTGAGAGAAGAACCCCATACAATCGCTGTGGAATACCACTTGTGACAGGCCTCCAGTCTGAAAAACAACCCTCTGTCACCAATTTGTTATTAAGCTTTACTTTCTCTTTATCTCAGATTTATGAGCCTCATGATGCATGATGGCCATACAACCCTGTCTCAACAATTAGCCAGTCCAAGCTGAGAATGTGTTAGCAGATTATTTTAACTGTAGAGAGCATTGCAAATGAGGGTGATATTTCCATATAATGCAGATAGTTGTACTCATCAGTTGTGGTCATTGAATAATAATCAGAGCCAAAGAACCTAACGGATTTCTCTGATCAGTGGGTTGGGGTTATGAGCATTATTTGTTATGGATCATGTTTGCTTCTGCAGCAACTGAATCCACAGTTATCGACTGGATTACCAGAACAAGACCTTGTCAAAACATTCCCAATCACAATTTCAAATTTATTGGAAACTGTGTTGTGAACACATGTATAACTATCAGACAGATATATGAGGCTACAGACAGAATATACTGTAATTGGGGTCCCATATTGCATTTAAATGACCTACCAATGATTTAAATTCCTGGTTCTGCACTTGCTATGAAGAGGCCATTATCAAGTTATAGGTTTATTATTGGTATTTCCTGGTCATCTTGTATATCCAACCTTAGGACACTACAGATTACCAAGTTAGAAAAATTTATTATAGGAAATTAATGCCACCTCTCAGAATTTATTCTTTACAGCTATCATTATGTTCATCTGGAAAATTGATTGCAGTAATTTTTTTAAAGTCACAAACCAATAAATTTTAAGGCTGTACAATGCACTTTTTGTTTGACACTTCCATTTTGCTTGATATACTTGATAGACATTGACATAGGAGTACTTCATTTTGGAATTCAGGTGTATTTAAACTGCAACTCCCAGTGTGGGAAAAAAACTGCTTCAGTTCAAGCAGCTTTTGGTTAGGTTTCTCAGTTCCTATCTGGATCAATAGTTTAACTATATTGTCTAGGAGAGGTGTGTGTAGTTACGTGTACATGTATGTATACATAAATGCACATGTATACATGTCATACACTTTGACAAAAATTAAATATTTAGATGTATAATGCTCAAAGGCAAGTCCCAATTACATACATTCATGCCTGATAGCTTCAAGGATGCGCTGCTCTCTAATGGACTCTTTAGGCAGTTTGTCAACCAGATTTAACACTGCAATTATACTCCACTTGGTGTTAAAAGTAGTACAAAACTACCCACTTTGGAAGGATTTCAATAGCTTTATATGTAAGAAAAGGGTCCAAGGTCTGAATTTTAATTGCTTGAAACCGACATTAAACTTGTAGTGAAAATATACACAAATAGATTTAAATATCAGTTTCTTCCCTCACCTGGACCTAATACTTGCATTACATAGATTAATAATTAAAAGGAGAAATTAATTTCAAAGGCAGTTGATACAGTCAAAACATTAGAAAGGGACAAAAGGAAAGATAACTCCATGCCCAGGTCACGGTGAAAGTCAAATATCTAAAAGTATTATTACAACAGATCAGATTGTACAACTGAGATATGCGAAAAATAAGACATGAGAACTGTGAAGCAAACATATTGTTAAATGTAATTAGAACGTTTATTTCACACTAACAGTTACACATGTTAAGATCAAGTTGCATTTAGGAATTATATTTTGGATATAAAATTAACACAGATCATGGAAGGTCGCAGAACAGAAGAAACTTTCTTTGCCAGAAAATAATGGGCATGCTTAAAAGTCTTTCCACTCAAAATTTATAATGTATCCAATAATTTATTCAAAAAGGAAGGAACAAACTACATTTTGGGAAAGAACGTTGATGGAGCATAAATAATTGACTTCTATTCAAATCTACCGATTGGAATCTAACAATTCCTCCAATATTAGGGCTATTTTGCTCGAGTGTGAAAATGAAAGGAATAGGCTGCAGAGTTTCTGCATTATTGAGGATGAGTGATATTGATAGAGAATTTTCTCCCTCAGGAGGTTAGCGTAAAATATCATCCATGACTGAATACATTTACATGATTTGTGGAGGAGTCAGACACAAATAAACTTTTCTTAATTCAAGTTTTTAGGTTCTAAATTTTCTTGGTGATGGCTATCTTTGCAAGTGTTGATAATAGTGTAATTTAACCAATCTACAAGGCATTGTAATCAAGTAATACTGTAAGGAATCTGGAATGGTTATGTTTCCAATAAGCAGTCCAATTGAATCTATCTTGCATTTCTTAACTAGGTATCCAGCAATATTGTTGCCCCTGGCCTACTCATTCAAGTCTGCGCATAACAATGGAGACTTATGTTCCATGATTGAATTGTGAAGGGATCATGTGGGATCAACGGGTGTTGTTTAGTTTATCACAAACAATGAAGGAGTGCAAATGCAGAAATCTGCCTTCATAATTAACTGGGAAGTAGAAAGGCATATGGCAGACTGCAACAATTTGTTAGAAAAATCCTTACCCTTTATTTTCAGTGACCAAGACACAAAGAATATCCATTTTTAAAAATATTAAATACACCATCCAAGTTGCAGTGAGGGTATTATATCACCAGTAGTGCCATTTAGAGGCTTGCAGAAAACTTGGTGATTAACACCATGGTAATTAATGTTGAACAGTAATAAGGTGAGCTGTTAAGTAAAACATTTTTTGAGAAGATTGTCTATGTTAGATTAGCTGTTGTGGGAGGTTAAGGTGACATTGCATTTTGACATTTTCCTTCTTAGATTAGTTACTGTAGATTTAAAATTTCAAATTAAATGTTATGCCCCCAAACGATAAAATATTTTCCATGTCAAATTAACTTATAATAATATAATTAGCTGCTTTTTAAGGATGCTGATAGTCTTAAAAATACATCCTAGGTATTAACATTACGAAAGTCAAATTTGTAAAATGCAAATAGTCTGTAGAAAGTCTCTCAATGTCCATCTATCCATGCAAAGCTGCTGGTTTGTATATGGTCTCACTCAATTAAGTAATAATGCTTAATTTTCCTATGAGGCATTAAAAAAAAACAGAAATTGCATTAAATTGTGAACAGTTATGCTTGAGACAAATGGACCACTTGCAGAGGATTGGAGTTTTCCTCCTACCTTTCACTCAAGGACATTGAAGCTTTACAGAATGTCATGCTGGAAGGAAATAATTTGCCCTTCAAGTCAGCATTAGTACTTTTCTTAGCTTTCTTCCCGCTCTTCAACTTAATCCTCAAGTAACAAGGGTATATGCATAATGTCCTGATAAACTTTAAATTCCAAAAACAAAACAACTTTAGTTATTGACATCATATTTAACAAAAGTTCTAAATGGAACTTTGTTAATTAGCTCAAGAAATGAAATTACTCAAGTTTCTGCTCAGCAGCCACATCAGTGCTGCCCTAAGCCAACTCTAAATGGCTGTAAATGAATACATTTTCTGATTCCACCCTGCTCTCCTAACTGAAAATATTCTTGAGTTGGTGAGAAGAAAAGCCAACATTGAAAAGGGGATGAACGATTTGAACAGGATCCAGAGTACTTTATTAAGCTAAATCTGGGGTTTCAAGCTCAAAGTTATGGGAACAGAAACAAGGACTGATCCTTGTGTTCTTTTGGCCAAATCAAAATTGTGTTTGAGTTTTATGGAGGGAATTCCCTGCCATGAAGCCAAGTGGGATTTTTCACTGTACCTTACCAAGCTCACCTCATTGAAGACCTCTCTTGCTCCAAAGACAACCCTTACACCTGACCCCTATCCTATCTTACCATGCACTGTTTGTGAAACAAGGTGGCACTCAATGGATCTCCTCAAACTCACTGGTATCCCTTGCGGCTGTGCCATCTTTAAAAAGCCATGGTGCATCCAGATAAGCAGTGCCAGTCTGGAGCCATCCTGCAACAATCCTGACATTTGCCCTGGACATGTCAGATGAGGGGAAATTGACTCACTGCTGTTTGGGTAGAGACCTGGAGGGGATGTTAGATGGATGGTGCAGAGGCAAGACATCCTCTTCCACCAACACCAGCAGTGAAGGCAATGAAACCAGACCATGCCAACCTGGTCTGAATTTGCCACCCAGTTTAAAGCAGTCTCAATCATTTGGAGGACAACAGGAAAAAAAAAGTCAATGGCTTTCTCCACACCACCAGTGTAAGTCTCACTATCTTCTCTCCAATACATTACACTCATTCTATCTCTGCTATTGCACCCACCTCCCACCAAGGTTCATGTTCTACCACTTTCACTATTGCTTAATGCATCTTCCCTCACTTGCTGTCACTCTGACACCACCAAACCTACATGTTCTCAGCACTGCCACTGAGTCACATGGGACACTTCTCAAACTGCTCCAAAAGTCATAGCTGTCCCACCCATTTTCACCTCCCTTGACACTTGCCTCTCATTCCAGGATGAAAACAGCCCCCAAAATTTGATGGGCAGGCTTCAGCTCCTCACCACTTGCATGGGGAGCAATTGGGACTCCTCTGGCCACCCTGAGTGGCTGGCTGACCATTTCCAAGCCCTGAACTGGTATCAGAAGCTGTCCTTGACTTAATATCTGGGATCTCCTGAACAAAGGTTATTCCCCCTTGACCTGACTGTGGCCTGCTGCCAATCATGACAAGCTTCCTTCCTTTGTGCTAAACATCAAGGCAATTTAGAATTAATGACAGCATTGTATTGGTGTCTGACAGGGTGAAGACCAAAAAGCTGCACTAAAACAATGCAGAAGCGCTGTGTACTATGATAGCGAGCAAAGTATCTGGAGATGCAGTCTGGTCCAGTCCATGAGTTGGATGCGCGTTCCTGAATGCAGAGCATCCTAACAGCAAATTACAATGATAGTTGCCAATGAAGTTTGGGGTGCAGCATTGAAATACAAAAGCGGATTGAGGTGTGCCACAAGGCTTCTCAGAATCTGGTACACATTGGATGCCAATGCCTATGGTTATGGGTACATTACTGGTGCCCATGGAGAAGCTCTGACAAGTTAGTGACTAACATCTAACATGAACCAGCCTTTGGAGCAAACAGCAAACTGAATTAGCCAGGTAGTCACTCTGGTTTCCATAATGTGTTTTCAATGTCAAAGTTGTTTGGTAAATTTGCTAAAATTAGAAAGCTGAATATTAACGAGGCAAGTTGGGCTATCAATTGGGTGTTTAACAATCAGTGAGCCCATTTAATTGACAACTCACTGAGGCCTAATAAGAATCTTACCACATTACTCATAAAAAAACATAAAGGAGGAGCAAGATGCTCCTGATGCTGAGATGGACCTCAACAGACTTCTTGCTTGATTCTGCCACCAATCTCACCATTGTCCACTTCATTCAGACTCCTGTAAGTCTGACTGAAGGGCAATTAATTGTTTTTTTTAATGGACACCATCCTTTAGAAGAGGAATATGATCCACATTTTCAAAATAATGAGAATTCTTGCAGATAAGAATAGAACAAATAAACATAGGTTTACAATGTCTAAACCTCAAAAGATAAAACAAGACTAGGATAAATTTCCTCCTTAAGATACAGTGAAATAGCACAGCACACTACTTTCACTTAAAGAGCTGGAATAGACATCAAGTTGGAATTTGAGGATAGATGTTAATGTTGATCTTTTTCGGCAGCTGTAACATCATATCCTGCACTCAGTTTTGTTATTCTCATGCACTAGTATAGTACAATCTGCCTGTAAAATATGTAAGACCACACTTTTCACTGTACCTTGATACACGTGACAGTGATAAATTAAATCAAAGATAAACATAGGGGTTTTATGTCTGTTGTTTCTGTGGACAACAGCAGTTGGGGTTGAACAAATGTACAAATGGATGCAAATCCTGGAGTCCTAGTTGGACATTACTTTCGGATCAGGAAATATTTTTCAACCAAAATTTCAGAGTTCAGGAAATACACTAAGGCCTGTATTTTCCCCATTACAGCTTGAAAGTTACATTCAAGACAATATGAAGAGTGAAATGGTGCAGATCCAGCAGAATGCAGTACAAAACCACACAGCAACCATGTTAGAAATTGGAACAAATCTACTCACTCGGACAGCTGAACAAACCCGTAAATTAACAGATGTGGAAGCACAGGTAAGGACTATTGGTCTTTACAAATGACCTAGATTTACAGAAATACAACTGTTTGCTGCATTTGCATGCTAAGATTTAGCTGAAAACAATTCATCAGTAAAGTCAGGTAGTTTCCTTTTTTAACAATGTGCATTTTATTCACTCATGGGAAGGTATGTTAGATTTACCTGGAAAAATGCTTCCTTCCTCCATGTGAACATCTGACTCCCACTCAAAAGCTTACTAAGATCTGATAAACATTATTTTTAGATCATAAGATATAGGAGGAGAAATTAGGCCATTTGTTTGCTCCACCAAGTTTGCTCCACCACTCAATCATGGCTAATAGGTTTTTCAACTCCATTTTCTTGCTTTCTCCCAGAACTTTTGATCCCTTTGGCAATCAAGAACTTATCTATCTCTGTTTCAAATATACTCAGTTCTCGTCTCTCCTGCCAATGGAAACATCTTCCTAAGGTCCACTCTGTCCAGGCCATTCAGTATTCTGCAAGTTTCAATCAGATTCCCACTCATGCTTCTAAATTCCATCGAGTATAGCCCAGAGTCTTCAAATGTTCCTCATATATTAAGCCTTTCATTCCTGAGATCATTCACGTGTACCTCCTCTGGACCTGCTCCAGGGGCAATACCTCCTTCCTGAGGTATGGGGCCCAAAATTGCTCACAATGCTTTAAATGTAGTCTGACCAGAGCCTTCTAAAGCTTCAGAAGTACATCCCTTTTTTAAATATTTGAGTCCTTTTGAGATGAGCAATAACATTGTATTTGCCTGCCTAACTACCAACTCAACTGGCAAGTTTACCTCAAGAGAAACCTGGGCTAAGACTCCTAAGGCCTTTTGCACTTCAGATTTCTGAATTTTCTCCCCATTTAGAAAATAGCCCCTGCCTCTATTCTTCCTACCAACGTGCATGACCTTACACTTTCCGACATTGTACTTCATCTGCCACTTCTTTGCCCACTCTCCTAACCTAAGTCTTTCTGCAGCCTCCCTATCTCCTGAATACTACCTGCCCATCCACCTAACTTTGTATCTTCTGCAAACGTAGCCAGAATGCCCTCAGTTCCTTCATCTTGATCATGAATATATGAAGCGAAAAGTTGTGGTTGCAACACTGAGCATTGTGGAACAGCACAAGTCACCTGCTTCCATCCTGAGAAGGACCCTTTAATGTCCACTCTCTGCCTCTGCCAGACAGCCAACCTTCTATCCATGCTAGCTCCTTGTCTCCAATACCATGGGCCCTTATTTTACTCTGTAGCCTCCTGTACGGCATCTTATCAAAGACCTTCTGGAAGTCTAGTTAGATAACATTCATTGGCTCTCCAATGTGTAGCCTGCTCATTACCTCCTCAAAAGAATTCTAACAGATTTGTCAGATTTTTAATTTAATCATGAGATATAAAATATTAAAGCCACATGTTTTATTCAGAAAGAAAGGGCATGGTTGAAAACTGTCTTTCTTCTTTAATTGTGACACAACTTTTTCCACAAAATTCCACACAATTTATTCAAACCAAGTCAAGGTGGTCATTACAGAAAATCAAATAGACACTATCCTTTCATGTAATAGGCAGAATAGGATGTTATACTAAATTCAAACCTACTTACAACACAAAAAGAAACTTGAATGTTCATTTCCAGCCATTGCAATGGAAAGTGGGAACAAGACAATTTGGTAAGCCTAATTTTAAGCGCAAAATGAACTGAAATCGGATGCAACAAATGAGCTTCTCTTTGTGCACTTTTCACTGAATGGATATTTAACAGTAACAAAATACATATTTCAGTAACAAAATACCCCAACCCCAATATCGAACTAAATTCAAAATGTGCAACTTGCATCATCTCCCCACCCCCTCATCCTGAGAAAAACTGGTGATTTCAAAGGTTTCTTGAAAATAAAGACAAATTCATCAATAAAGTGATATGCAGATTCTTCAGATTACACAAGGTAAATTAATCCGATTAAAATTGATGCTTCAAAAGAATTTACTTTGGATATCCTTTCATAAAGCAATTCAGTTTTCGTCAACAATTGAGTCCAGAAGTCAAATGACGGAGTAAAGGCAATGACTGTGTAAATAAAGAAGTTCAAAAGACGTTCACGCTGTGTTAATCAGCAGAGGATACAATATGACTTTAATTTCAACACTAACTGTTACTTACTGTTCCTCTCATCTGGAAAACCAAAGTGCAACATTCGGTTAGAGGCTTAATTGACAACACATGGAGATTAACCAAACTACCGATCTCTAAGGGAAATAACATTTTTGCAGATGAACCCGATTAGCTGTAAGTGTGAAATTAAGTGGACATGAATTTAATGATGTGCTCAATTAAACATAGCTAATGTGTGATAAATACTGCAGTACTCTACTCGGGTGTATTAAAATCTGAACAAAAGAGGAAAATACATATGTATACCCGAGCTTACGCTAACAAGCAAACAGTATAACAATCATGGTATCATTGAGAGTAAATACACTACCTTCAAACCTGAGTAAAACTGGTGGATGTGAAACTCATCTGTGAGAACTCGGACTCAAAGCATAAATAAAAACAAGACATAACAAGAGCTAAAGAGGGGGATTCATAACAAGTAATGTAGCAAGTTAAATCAGGCAGTAATTTTATTTATGTAAAAAAAATACACACTGGCTTTATAAACCAAGTTTTATCTTTCCGATACTGTACTACAATCTGTAAAAACAAGAGGTACTGGTCGGGTAGGAACTAAGTCTTGAAGAATGGAGATTAATCAGACAGTTAAATCAATATAAAATGAGCTTTCCCAAATTCCATTAAAGAATGTGAAATGAATCATAAGACCATTCGAAGCAGAAGCAGGAGCAGGAACAGGCCTTTCAGCTCCAGGAGTTGGTACCTTTTTAAATCATGTCTCCTCGTTCTAGATTCTGAGGGAAACATTCCTGTTAAGATTAGATTTTTTTTAGGTCTAACAGTGTGGAAACAGGCCCTTCAGCAACAAGTCCACACCGACCTGTCGAAGCGCAACCCACCCATACGCCTACATTTACCCCTTACCTAACACTACGGGAAATTTAGCATGGCCAGTTCACCTGAACTGTGGGAGGAAACCGGAGCACCCGGAGGAAACCCACGCAGACACGGGGAGAACGTGCAAACTCAGTCAGTCGCCTGAGGTGGGAATTGAACTTGGGTCTCTGGCGCTGTAAGGCAGCAGTGCTAACCACTGTGCCACGGTGCCGCCCAGCTCCCTGAGAATCTTATTTGTTCAGACTATATTGTCATGTCCCTTCAGTCGTATTTTCTTTGAAGAAAAAAATGCATATAAGATCATAGTTTATCAGATGGTGGCCTCAACTTTTTTACCCACTCCTCAAAACCTCCTAGCCTCTTGTAAATCAACAATCTTTCTGAATAAACCTTGACTATATTCACTGGCTCAGTGTTCACTGCTTTTTGTGCAAGAGTTCCAACAACCTTCTGAAGAGAAGGAATTTCTCATCTGTCTTAAGTGAGAGATCCCTTATCTTTAAACTGTGTCCCCTTGTTATAGATTCTGAGAGGAAACATCCTCATCAAGCCCTTTAGAATCTTAGTTGTTCAAACTACACAGTGTCACACCCTTTCAGTCATATCTTTCTTGAAGTTAAACATGTATTTTGTTTCTCTTTTGAACCTATCTTTGTATTGTTTTTCATTTTTTGCCTAATTACTCTACCTTTAGTTCTTTTCTTGTTCCTTGTTCTTGCTTTGTCCACACAGTCCCTACTCATTCTCACGCTGAACTTCTTTTTAAACCAAGGCAAAAAATCCAGCTATTTTGATTGATGTTATTGTATTTTGTTGCTGATTATATCACTTAGTTGATCATATTACCGAAAACATTTCCCTTACTACCTCTAAATGTATGAAATGCCATTAGGATTTTACTCAGGATTTGTATTGATTATAAAGTTGTAGCTGAAGACATTTGTTCCATATGTAAACTAATGGACTAAATATCAACTGCTCTGCTTAAAATGAACACATTTCTTGGGACATGGATAACCACAACTACTTTTCCAGATCAAAAGATACTTAGGTACCTAGAACAGTAACACCAATTTGCAGACAAAACAACAGACTAACATTTGTGTCAGTGCACACTGAAATAAGTGAATTAAAGAATAGTTTGTTTTTTTGCTCATATGAGTTAGGAAGATCAAATTGCTCATATCTCAACTTCCCAACACAGTCAGCAAAGCAAAAACAACAAGGCAAAAACATAGGTTAGCTAAGTGAACTTAGCAAGTGATAAGCTGGCAATGACCAGGAAGGTCTCAGGTTCATTCAGAGCTGAGGGATGATGGTGTCAGTGTGCCCAATTTGGTGAAATTGCCACTGGAGCAAAGAAAGGAAAACTACACTTTAGGCTATTATCCAATGGCTCTGTGCTTGTAAAGCCTGTTAGGAAATAACCAGTGAAGATAGAATCAGATTTGCAGCAGTATAATCTGTTAATACTCATTGTTGAAGCATGAAAAATGGCTCCTGAGGAACACGGTTTATGATATTTCAGGATGTTTGAATCCCAACAAGAGTGACTTCTGTTTCTTTGGCGCATTATATCATTCCTCAGATCAATTCCTCCATTACTATCCTTGGGAATGCTTGGCATTCTGAGGGAGCTTAACAGGAATGTTTCCCTCAGAATCTAGAACTAGGAGACACAATTTAAAAAGGTACCAACTCCTGGAGCTGAAAGCCCTGTTCCTGCTCCTGCTTCAAATGGTCTTATGATTCATTTCACATTCTTTAAAGGAATTAGGGAAAGCTCATTCTATATTGATTTAACTGAAGTCTCTGATGAATTTCCATTTACAAGACAGACCAAGCTGAGGTAGTAAGACAGTGGTATACAATCAGAAGATGGTTGCTCTGGAAGACCTGCGTTTTGAGACTGAACCCCTGGAAGTATTAAGCACTCAGATCCAACATGAACACAGAAAACTCCTGATTACTAACCATTGGTTACCCACAATGATCCTCCACATTGAGCACCAGGAGCACTGAATTGAATTAGCTCTACTGTCATATGTACTCAAATGAGTTCAGTGAAAAGTTTATAAATTACCACTTACTACGCGATTTTAGGTATAAGGTACCTAGGTACAGATTCTTCAGTACAAGTTCTTAGGGAAAAAAATGAGAAAAGTAAAGAAATAAAAAGTCCAGCATCACCGATCGTAGGAATAAATTAAAAAATAGAGAAATAAGAAGTTCAGAACAGTCATCCTTCCAAACCAGTTCATGGAAACTCTCTGGCACCTCTCCTCCAGTCTGCTCCAGACTGCGTCTGGTTTCCTTTTGAAGCCAGGGGACCACTTTGAAATCACTTGGAGGCCGTATGTCCACGCTGAGGTAAGACTGGGCATAAGGATCACCATGGGTCCCGAAAGAACCATACCATGTTGGGTGATCACCATGCTGGGGCCGGGAGACTGCCACACCCCGGGTCGAGGAAACCACCAAGCTGGGGGCCAGGATGAATGGATGTCTCACCAAGACCGCACTGAGGCTTGTCGCCAAAAAGAAAGAAGAGAGAAAAGAATCACCAAAGAGAATTTTATAAAAGAAAATGGTGGTGGTGTTGGGGGTGGGGAGTGAACTCTGGCTGAAGTGTCCTATTCCGTCCTCACCTTGGATTGGAAGTGGGATGGATAATGCTAAGGATACAGATGTATTTTCTTGGTGGGGGCCAATGTCAGTCACCAAGAGTGGCTAGGCAGTACTAACTAAACTGAATGAATCTGGAAGGACATATCAGCCAGGCCTGTGGTGAGAAAACCAAAATGAGGGGAAAATGTGCTTGATCCCATCTTCTCTAATATACCTATTGTAGATGTATCGGTTTGTGACAGTACTGGCACAAATAACCATCCCATCCCTCTTGTGCCAATGAAGCAGCAGACATGTGACAGATTAAATTTAACGTAGAGAAGTATGAAGCAGTACAGTTTGGTAACAAGAACAAAAGGGAGCTAACAAAATTCTCAAGGGGCACAGGAACAAAAGGAGCTGGGATCCATGTGCACAAATCATACAAACACACAGATTTGGAGCAAATGGCGGCCATTTGGCCACTTTGCCATTCAATAAGATCATAGATGATCAGATTATTTCACAATCTTGCTTTACCTCAATAACTTCTTCATAAGCAAAACGATGAAAGGTTATCTACTTCAGTATTCAAAATATTCAAATTGCTGGGTTTTTAAGGGAGAGTGAGTTCCAAAAGCTCTGTGACTGTCTGTGGAGAAAAAAAAATCTCCTTGCCTCTGAGTCAAATAAGTAACCCCCCTCATGTTTTCTAGATTCTCCCATAGAAACAACCTTTCCATATGCATCCTGTCATAACCCTTTAGGATCTCATGTGTCTCAATCAATTTGCTCCTTACTCTTCTAAACTCCAGGAGATACAAGCCTCACTTGTTCGACCTTTCTTTACAAGACATTAGCCAAGTTGTTGAAGGTAGCAGGGCACATTAAGAAAGTGATTAAGAAAAAAGAACATATGGAATAATGAGCTTTATAAATAGAAGAAGAGTGCAAAGATATGAACTTATAACAAACCTTTATAAAATGCTGGCTCTGCCTCAGCTAGAATATGACCAGTTGTGGGCAACACTCTTCAGGAAGGATGTGAAGATTTTAGAGAAGGTATAGAAAGATTAATGAGAATGGTCTAAGAGGTAAGGGACATCACTTATGCAAAAGAGTTGGAGAAGCTGTTTTTCCCCTTTCGAGAAGGGAAGAGTGAGAGATGTGATAGCGTGTTTAAAATCACAGAGTCAACACAACAAACAATCCAGTGACAAAAAGCCAAAGAACCAGTTGTTGTGGAACCATACCTGATGTGGAATGTGCTTCCTTAAGGTGTGAATCAGCAGACTATATCGCTGCTTTGGAAAGGGAATTTGTTATAAGAACATTGTCATTAAGTTTGTTATGTTTTATAGTGGCTGTATAGTTGAAAGTAAAGTTATAAAAGGGATCACGTGATCTGCTCCAAATCCTGCCTGAAAGAAAGCCTGGGCTGGCTTGGTTGCTGTGAGGACAGTGGGACTCAGGTTGATTTGCTGTAGTCAAAGTGAAGATACACTCACATCTGCAAACAATGGCAAAAGCAGATGTGTAGAATGTGGATAGATTTTAATCTCCAAGATGTGGACACAAAGGGAGAGAGGGGAGATGACAGCTGCTGTGGCCAGCAAAGAGAGAAAGCTCTGTGTTCTCTGTAAGCTACTGGAGTGGAATGTTGCAGGACTGACAATTTCACAAAGAAACACATCTGATAGATGAAAGTTCTGGAAGTGTTATCCTGCTGTGACCAGGAGGAAATATTCACCAGATTTTCTGACTGTTGTTAGTTGTTCGGAAACATCACTGGAAACTGAAAGAAGCACCTTTTGGCAGTCAAGCAATATTATCATGGCTCTGTGAAACAGAAAACAGGGAGAGGAGAAAACCAGATGGAAGCTGGGAGTAATGTAAGATTTGTCCGTGTGGAAACTATTATTCAGCTGAAAAGAACTTTAGGACTGCTTCCTGAAGAATGAAGCGTTTTCTTAAAGCACAACATAATTATAGCCCCAGCCAGAGATTTTCAGTTGTATTAAAAGATAAACAGAAATTTCATTAATATAATTTGGAGTATAAATTTAAAAAAAACTGTTCAGTCAATTTTGCTTTGGTTTACTTGTCACAGTAAAATTCTTAAAACTTGAAATCTTGTGTGGTGATCTTTTTGGTTTTCCAGTTTTTGCAAATTTGATTTCAATTTAGTCTCTACGAGGATCATAATTTGAATAAACACCCAAATAACACAAACACTCAGCTATGGGAAATGGGATGTGGAGCAAGGTGGTGGAAACTAGTTCTACTGCTGTACCAGAGTGCAAACATGGACACAACGGGCTGAATGACCTGCCTCGATGTGGTTACCATTCATCAACCTTCAGTGTCACTGGGTCAAATTCTTGGGGTTTCCTCTCTAATAGCACTCTGGTTGTACCTACACCATTTTAAGAAAGCAATTCATCTCCACACTTCTCAGGGGCAACTCGAGATGGACAATAATATTAACTTCATAAGAAATGTTGAAATCCCATCCATGAATATAAAACATCTGCCATTTTCAGATGCCAAAACATTTTTTTGTATTATTTTTACAGTAACGGTTGTTCAAAACAGCTTTTAAAATAAAAAAAATCTGAATATGCCAAGAGAAACACTCAACAACTAGAAACAATTATCATGCTTAATGAAAATAACATTCAAGCGTTTTAAGTATCATTTTTCCCTCTTGGATAAATACTTGATCTAATTTTTCCAGGTTTTGAATCAAACATCTAGACTTGAGCTTCAGCTTTTGGAAAATTCTCTCTCTACCAATAAATTGGAAAAACAAATAATGATCCAAACTAACGAAATTAATAAACTACATGAAAAGAATGGGTAAGTGTCCTTCAGTTAACAGTGCCTCTAACAATTACTGTATTAAAACTTAACATTTATTCTTTGTCTGTTAACTGCTAGTGTTCCCAAGAAATTGTCTGTTTTGGCAGTACCTGAAACTAAATTCAAGAGTATTTAGTCACATGACGTTGCTATTACTGGACTAGTAGTCAGAGACCAAGCCTTTTGTTCTGGGTCATGGTTTCAAATCACACCAATCAATCAATTAAATCAACAAAAAACCGAGAGTTGCTTCCTGTAAAAATCTATTTGGTTCACTGATGTCTTTTATGGAAGGAAATCTGTCATCCTTATCTCGTCTGGCTACATGTGACTCGATCCATATCAGGAGGTTGATTTCTAACTACCCTCAAAGTCAATTCAAGAAATAGGTAACAAATGCTGACCTTGCCAGCAAAGCCCACATTCCATGAAAAAAATCTAAAAATGATGTCCCTGCATTTTAAAATCTATATGTTATGCATGCAGATCCTTCCCACCATCTTTAGCCATTATGAATCACTTTGCTCAGATTTATAATGGAACCTGTAGATAAAAGTATAACATTAAATACATTTTCCTACTATTGAGAACATTTTAGATTTACTTGCAGTGGGTAAGTGTAATTACAAGGTAAATTTATGTCATCAGTATCTAATAGGAACATGGAGAATACAAAATTCCTTCATAATACACAACACACAGAATCTTATCAGGAAATAAACAATGTGCCGTATATTAAAATGTGGGGCAGCATTGGGCATGATGTTCAGTGAGGCTAATTTTGATGTTGAGATCATCTCACTGCATCTTTTTCACTTTTCTCAAGTGATCTGCTACACTTCTCGCCAGGAAGTGGCTAGTGCCTCATTGATGCTCTTTACTGCTTGTTAAATGATCTTACCAAACTCATTATGCAAACTAGCCACTGGGAAAATTAAAAATAAAGGACACCAGAGCAGGTTTCTGGTGGATTCAACTCGCAATCAATTAGAGCAAGCAGCATAATGGACATAGGCACAAACATCTTGGACATGTTCTATGGGTACTGTCCATACACATTTCACATTGGTATCCGACACATGCCAACCTCTTAAAAATTCCCATGGCATATCTACAATCCAATTAAAGTATGCTTCTGCACTTTAATGCTGTACCTCAGGCTGTAATGCCGCCCATCATTGTAATGCTGCAGCAATTACATTGTGTTCTCAGGGACCTACACCAGACTGTCTCTCCGGGCTCACTCACTCTGAGCCTACCATGACGTTCACCACATCCCTGCATTGCCTTTTTGCTCACTGTCCCTCAGCCAGAGATAGCAGGTTATATCATTTGCTGTCTTGTCATTACATTTAGTGCAGGCACATTTCTAGAAATCTTGTCCCAGTTATCAGCAGGTCTTGGTCCAGTCAAAGAGGATAACCTTTGTTCAGGGTTTCCGAGCAATGCAATTAGATAGCAGATTCTGATACCAGTCCAGGCTCTGCTGAGGTAGTCATAGTCTGGGTCCTCCTGTCATAAGGGGTAAGGAGTAAATGACAGATTGTATGCGACCAATCTTTACACTTCCTGTTGTACTGTGGGCTGTTTTGCTGCTGGAATGTACGAAGGCACAGTTCTCACGGAAGATGAATGGCGGTGGGACGTTAATTGGTTGAATTGAATATTTTTGTGATCACCTTAGATACTGATAACTTTAAACAAAGGAATTGAGGACTTGGTGACCCAACTTCAAGGAACTGAACAAGATAATTTCAAGTTTTAACACTTTTACTATTACAGATAAAATTCAAGCTGCCATTTAATACCCAGTAGGAAAATTAAACTACAGAAAAGATAACCCTTATAACCTCTTTACACAACCAATAATCCAAACCCCACACATATTTGTATTTATATGTAAAAGCTTTATAATCTGGTCTCCACAGGGTTACATTCATTGGGTTCACATCTTTTCATTTCATTGAGTGATGATATTCTGTGACTGTCAAAAGCTATTTCCTTCAATTTTCTGAAAAATTCTGAACAGACTACCAGCAGTATGGCTCATTGTGGCAATTTGTCCTCATGGCCTTGTGACAGCAAATCTTGAGTCTTTAGAGGGTCATGGAATATGTCTCTTTGACAAGAGACCACCTTCCCTTCCACATTCTATCTGGTGGCTTGCAGAGGATTTGCAGCCTATGCTGCTCTGCTGATTATGCCAGCAGCAGTCTTTCATATTCAAACTCTCTCTCTCTTCCCCTCTGCCTAAAAACGCAGACTGAAAATCTGATTACAACCAACTGTGCTGCTCATCCCTTTTTTCAGGTTCTAAAGCATACATACATTTCAAAATATTCTGAATTGAGTTCTCCTGTCCCATGATAACACAACTGCACAGTCTTGCTGTGGGGCAAAACTCATAGAAGATCACATGACATGAATGACATGGTGGCTCAGTGGTTAGCACTGCTGCTTCACAGCATCAGGGACTCAGGCTTGATTCCAACCTTGGGTGGCCGTCTGTGTGGAGTATGCATATTCTCCCAGTGCCTGAATGGATTGCCTCCCACAGTCCAAAGATGTGCAGGTTAAGTCTATTGGCCAAGCTAAATTGTCCCATAGTGTTCAGGATTATGCAGGTTAGGTGGATTAGCCATGTTAAATGTGGAGTTACAGGGAATCGGGTGAGGGAACTGGGTCTGCGTGGGATGCTGTGAAGGGTCACTGAACCTGAAACATTAACTCTGATTTCTCCCCATAGATGCTGCCAGACCTGCTGAGTTTTGCCAGCAATTTTGATTTTTGTGTTTGATTTTGATTTCCAGCATCCACAGTTCTTTGTGTGGACTTGATTGGCTGAATGGCTTCTTTTCACATTTTAGAGATTCTCTGATTGTCTGACAACCTTCATTCCTCCAGTTTTCCTTGATTAAAGAGATAGTCCCAAAATATAATCAATACAGCTTAACATTCATAACAATTTGTCTTGCTTTTCATGGACATGCTGTTACTTGGCCATTTTGAATATTGTGCAATAGATGCCAGTATTGTGTCTGTAATGAACCATTCACTGAAGAGCACAGTTATTTTTGGTGCACATGCATGTACACATAAATATAACAATCATCATGGCCATTAGCTTTGCTATATCCAACCACTTCAGCCATTTCTTCATCTCACATGGAGGGAATCTGAAGACTCTGGAAAGCTTAACAGAGTGGTTGATCCATCTCAACCTTCAGTATTTTTGGCTGGAGACAATTACAAAGGCTTCAGCCTACTCTTCTGCATGAACATGCTGGGCTCCTCCATTGTTAGGGTTGGAGGTTTCTCCTCAATTATTTGTTAGATTGTCCACACTACTATTTCATAACAGGGCGGTAGAGCTTTGATCTGATCCATTGGAATTCCTTAGCTCTGTCTAAAAGAAATCTGATCAAAGAATGTGATACAGTAAGAAGAATTTTTTCAGGAGTTGGTTACTGAATCAGAATTGCTTTTCCTTGGTTGTTTTATTATCGGTTGTGCATTGTTGAATCAATTCGTCATTAGATTAGACTGGGTTTGTCTAAACTTTCTGGGCTGTATTTGAACCAAACTAAATGGTTGAAGCTCCACTGAACTCATTACCATAAGCTTTTAGTCCTTTATGTCGCTATAGTTATGTCCTCTTAATTACAAACCGTTTTCTTAAAACTATATTAATTCAAACATTGTTTGCTTGAAATTTCTCCAGCAAAAGATTAAGCTTTTGGAAACAGCGGATACTAATTATTGCAAATGTTTTATAATTTAGTCATTCTCTGCTTGGACAGCCAATTATTGAATAGTGTAAAACTCTAAGAAAGGGTGGGTTTTTGCATTAATCTTTTGCCTGTCAGAGATAGCTAGTTGATTTACTTCCTAAGATGTGTTACAAGCTTAAACTTGAGTCCAAGGGTCAGTTAGATTTAACAGCTTGGAAAAGTAGAAATGAGGGAACAGCAGTGTATCATGTGTCCAGTGTTGTCACTTATAAAAGTTGACTTAAGCTCACATTACAATTTTTTGCATTCCATTTCTTGTACTGCAATCAACTGGGCTATGGATTCAATAAACAATTTGTAGAACATAACAGAAATAAAATAAGCTAATTCTCCATAGAATAGAATGTTTTTCTCCAGAATTCGCTTTGGAGTCTCTCAGTACGATTGTAAACTTCAAGTGAAGTGTCAAGACAAGAATTGACAGCAACGATACCAAAAACCATTTTCTGTTTCAATAATCACGGCAGAATTAAATTGATCAGATAATGAACCATCCTTAAATGTTTTGTCACTATTTTCCAAAGGTTCTTCAGGTATTTAGAAATATAGCTTTTAACATCATACTTCCTCAATAATTCAGAGATTGTAAACTGATATAAAAATAAACACATGTTGGCAGAGAAAATTTCAGTTTGCAGGACATCATGTCCTTTGCTTACATATTTGTTGCAATTATCTTTGATGGACAAGTTATAGGACATTGCATGATTTTATTGCTTTTCACTTTTTGCCAAAATGTCAAATCAAACTTTTTAAAAAATTTTCCTATTGAAAAGCATGTCTCAGTAGTAAATACAGCTTTTCCTTTGTAAATCAGACTGAATTTAAATACACAACTATTTTCAGAAAAATCCATGTTAAATCCACTTTGTTAATTTTCTTTCATAACACGTGGAAAGGTGAGCAATTATTGCCCAGCTCCAATTATACTTGGTGTGTTTAATCATTTGAGAGGTTAGTTAAGAGTCAACCGCAATATTGTATAGTCGATGTTGTAGAGTCATATGTAGGCTAGACCAGGTAATTATTGGAGATTTCCTATATAAAACAACAATAATGAACTAGATGGGTTTTCATGACAATTGAGCTTTGTTGTCAGGGGGCTATCATCAGTGAAAGTCACTTTACAGAATATGCTCTCTTGGAACTTTTAGGATAGGTCACAAATATGAACCATTAACTCAGTTTTTATCTCTTTACATTAAAAGTGACATGTCCAGCATTTTATGTTTTTATTTCAGATTTTCAGCATCCACACTGTTTTGCCTTTGAAGGTAATAAGGGTACATGCTGTGCTGTGATACACTTCTCAACTGTAAGACAATAAATTTCCTATTTACTGTGGTCACCCTAGTCACAACTGCATGCAAAAGCTGCATTAACATAACTTTGTTTCATTTTTGTTAGTTTACTGGAACAAAAAGTCTTAGAAATGGAAGAAAAACATGCAGCTGAACTTGAAACACTGAAACAAGAAAAACAGCAGCTCCAAGAATTAGTAACACGACAGAATTCCATAATCGAGGAACTGGAAAAGCAGTTGGTTACAGCAACATTGAACAACACAGTCATTCAGAAACAGCAGCTTAACTTGATGGAAACTGTTCACAATCTGATTAACCTCGTATCCCCTGATGGTTGTGAGTATTTGTCCATTATTTTCAACTCTCTTGACTCAGCGACAGGGTGATTCTTTAAAAGTCAAGTTATACTTGCAATGGTCTGCTTAAGCACAAACGTAAATTTCAACTTGTTCTTAGGAACAACCCATTAATGTTTATTGAAGACAGACTACAAGTACCCTGTTGAAAAACATCTTCAATTGCTTAAATCCAAGAAAAGTTCAGAACAACAAATGCTTTGCTGCTAATGAAAACCCCATGAGCCAACAAAAAAAAATGGCAAGACATTATTTTAAAAACAATGCTGTGGTTTAATTTGATATCTCTTGTCATGGACTGTTTTAAGAAAATGTTTACATAAATCTGCAGATTGACAGTTCTTGGCAAAACTGAACCAATCTTGAACTCAATCAAGTTTCTGTCTACTGTTTATTTGCTTGCTGTCTACTGTTCTATTACAATATGTTATTCTAAATACTTATTACCACAAAAATAAAACAGGGACTTCAATAAATATAAGCTGAAGACAGAAGGTACAAGACGAGGTGCTCAAACTTTTAAAATGAATCTCATTTGTACTAGTTAGTAAAATCTGGCTCTGTCATTTAAATTATTGTCCGTGTGCATTCCCCAGAGATGAAACAGTGTAAACTTTTACAATGAAGCTTTCAGTTGCAAGTTATTATGTAAGCAATAAACTGTAACTCGTAGATTTTCAAGGCAAGGTATTTCCTGTATTCCTTACTAAGAGGGTGAGTGGATGGGTAAAAATGACAGGCATTGTTTGAAATTCCTTTTGACATTACACAAAAATTACAATACTACCAGGACTCATGAATTCAGCCCTGTAGTTGATAGTCATGTATTATCTTTTTTCTATTATAGCTATAAACTGTACCATAAAAGAAAATCTCCCAATGCATTTCTAACTCTAATAACTAAACCTGTGCAATATTTATTTTCTTGACCAGTGTAAAACAATACTCCCACTTTGGTTACTATATACTTTAATTCCTTAAGAGGACTTCATTTACTTGACTCCCAGTTTTGTTTGGAAATACTGTGCCAATGAACCCAGTTGCAGCCACAACTCTCAAATCCCAATAATTAAAGCTGCTTAATTAGTGCAAATTCTTTGAATGAGTCAATGGGAATAAGCAAAGACTATTGGTTAAAAATAATTATTGTTGATATATTAGATTGTCACTTGTTTCATATTACAGCCAAAAGCCCATTTGTAATCAAAGAGGAACAAATCCACTTTAAAGATTGTGCTGATGCTTACAAATCAGGACTTCGAGCAAATGGGATCTATACACTTTTTGTATCAAATACCACTCAACCAAAACAGGTAAGTGTTGACAGTGAGAACTTATTAATTACAGCTCTGAGTACAAACACTATGAGATGTAACCTCATATTACATTTTCATAGGATTTATTAGAAAATAGGAGCAACATTAATGTTATCACTATAGTTTTAAGCAACTTCCTTTGCAACAAATCAAGAAATAACCTTAACCCAAGAAATAATTTGATTTGATTTGGTAATTATAATGTTAATTGAGACAACGTGAGAACCAATATTTACTGATGAGCAATATCTTGGCCTGTAGTCTGAAGCCTGGTCTTCCTTAAACTCTTAGCAAGCTTTTGTAACTCCCTAGACTATCTTCTTCCTTTTCCTGGTGTCAAGTTTAAGGTGATTTTTGTCTTAAAGGTTCGATACAGGTACAAATTGATGAAAAATAAATTAGTGTCTATTACCAACCCAAAAATAAAGTTATGGAAAAAGCGAATTTGCTTTGTAACTCCAATTTTTATGTACCTCATTGATTTTAACATGTGATGTTATTTGCTGGTTCAGTCAGACAAGTTTTTAAAAAATATATAACACTGATATTACATGATGAATGGTAATGTCTCAAACTATTTACTAGATGAGAAAGTTCAGTGATGTGGAAACATTAGAAAAAAGGGAGTAGTCTCCTTCGATGAGATAAGGTCCGGGGAGGCCGAGTAAAGGCATTCAAAAGTATGAGAAGATTGTTACAGTAAATAGGGAGAAACTGACTGGCAGGTTAGTAAATAGAGGATGCAAATTTAAGGTAATTGGCAAAATTATCTGAGTGAATTGTGATCAGGAATGTACCACATGCATTTGAAATGGTGGTAGAAACGGATGTACTAATAGCAATCAAAAGGAAACTGGAGGTATGCATGAGAAGGAAAAAATGCAGGGCAATATAGTTGGGATGGGGGGGGGGGGGGGTGGTTAAGGTGGTGAGATGGAGTAATGAAACTAATTCTCTTATATTTTTGGAGAGCCATAATGGGCTGAATGACCCCCTGCACTGTAATGAGTCCCCCCGATACTGCTTTTAATTAAATTAAGAGTATTATACAATATAACATTCTGTTGCCAGTTTGGATTTGTACACCTTAGGCTATCAACTTCATCCCAAGAAAATCAACCATCATTTAACAAGAAACTATTCAGATTTGGAAGCAATTGTGAAATTCACATTTGAAATGATTCTCATGTGTCATTGCTTAGAGTCAAAGAATGTTTAAAACTGAATATTTTAAGAGAAAAATTATCCTATTTTTCTAATCAACCTAATCAGAGATTTTATTGCATACCTCTGGAGCAGGTGGGAGTTGAACCGGATCTCTTGGTTCAGGGTCGGGCACTACCACTCTACTGCAAGGTGGCCCTCTGAATTATTCTGTTAACTTTCAGATAGAAACCACTTTAAAGCTGCAAATATAACTTTCATTAAGGAGATGATTAACTAATTATAGAGTCACAGAGGTGTACAGCATGGAAACAGACCCTTTGGTCCAACCCCTCCATGCTGACCACATATCCCAATCCAATCTAGCCTCACCTCCCAACACCCGGCTCATATTCCTCCAAACCCTTCCTATACCCAGGATGACTCGAACACTTTCTGCTGAAGTGTATATTCTGTATGATGACCTGCATTGGTTTACACTTGTTTTCAGGAGAGACAGAGTTTCATTGCGCAGTAATTAATAGATGTTTTTGTAGTTATACTAACTCGCAGAGCTACCATACCATAGGTCATGATACCAAGCATTATAAGGATTCTAAGTCCAAGTAGATTCTGTTAAAATGATTCACATTTTTGTAAATTTAGCATACTTGCCTTCATTGCTCAGACCATTGAGTATCGGAGTTGGGACATTATGTAGAGTTGTATAGAATTTTGGTGAGGCTACTTCTGGAGTAAACTGGAGTTCTGGTCTTCCTGCTATAGGAAAGATATTACTAAACTGGAGAGGGCTCAAAAGAGACTTACAAGTAAACTGCCAGGATTGGAGAGTGAGAGTTATAAGGAGAAGTTAGATAGGCTGGGACTTTTTTCCACTGAAGCATAGGAGGTTGATGGATGACCTTATAGAGGTTTATAAAATTATGAGGGACATAATAAGTTGAACAACAAATGTCTTTTACGTAGTTTATGGGAGTTCAAAACAAAAGGGCATATTTTAAAGGTGAGAAGAGAAAGATTTAAAAGTGACAACTTTTCACACAGAGCATGGTTTGGATGTAGAATGAACTGCCAGAGGAAGTGGTAGATGCAGGTACAGTTACAACATTTAAAAGACATTTGGACAGGTACATGAATAGGAAAGGTTGAGAGAGATATGGGGCAAATGCAGGCAAGTGGGACTAGTTTAGTTTGGGAAACTTGGTTGGCATGGATGAATTGGACTGAAGGGTCTGTTTCCGTGCTATATGATTCTGTAACTGATCGCTATTGCTGACTGATGGCTTGCTTTTTGACCTAAATTGTTCCTGCCTTTCCTCTGACTTGCTGGTTGCTTACTGGGTTATTCCTAGCTATTTAGTTGGGAATCGCTATTGTTTCAAGAATGTGATACTTAAGTCAATCTGACACACTTCCAAAACAAAAATCTGGAATACTGAGGTGTGACAACAACAGAAATAATATTTTCTTTCATCAGCAAATACAAATAGTTTTGGGCAATGCAGCTGACCTAGAAGGACAGATAGCTAATGATATTATGAAGACCAGATTAAACTACCTTCTAAGAGAATAGATGGAACAACTGGATCATCTCTAGTTTCTCCCCATGTGAAATGTTTGGAAGCAGATGAAAAAGGCTTGACAAAAACTAATCTGGAACTGGATTGAAGAGGTGGATAGTTTTGTTTTCAAATGAGCATCAAATGTTGAGTTAAAATGGCCAAGACATGAAGTAACCATAAATATCTTTCAAGTGATTGAGAATGCGGAGAATGAACACAGAACAGCAGCACTCCAGATCAATTCTACATACAAGTAATAGTGTTTTTTAGTTTCTAAAAACTCCATGAAAGGCCCTGAACTACAAGATAAATCGGTGGATGAGATGCCAATGAGTTGAATCTACATTTAAGGGGCCAGTCAAAATTGTGTTCAAGTGTAGGCAAGTCAACAAGTTTTCAGTACTAAAATGATTCTAAATTGAGCAGAAATCAGCTATAATAAGTAATACTTTTGAAGGTAATAGAATAGCTCTTCTTTCTCTGGGACATTTCAACTCTAAGTGAGAGTAAAGTAAACCTCTGACCTTCCACAATGATGTTTTGTGCAGGGTGTTGTACACCGAATAAATCATTTTTTGACTGCCTGATATGGCAATTAATAGCCTATTCAAAGTTGATTTGAGAAAGCTGTTGGAAGCTTGGATGCCCGAGGGCCTGCATACCTTCACTGTGGCAGAATAAGGAGCCCCATCACAGTTGGGAAGTAGTGTGCACAACAGTCTTTGATTAAAAAATATGTAGTCTGCAATCATAAATAAACCTTCTAATTGTGAGTCAATGGAAATGACAGTTCGGAGGAAACTAAGTCTCAAAGGGACAGGGCTTGGAACAATCAACAATCAACTGACCGTGATTCTGTGAGGACTACATTAAATTGTTTTGATTACATAGATGTGAAAGAAGCTTTGATCCTCGAGTGATGCCCTGAAGTAGAGTGACATATGGGTCACTGTTGGGGACATATTTGCAGCTTATTTTATTTCAGTACTTTATGCTTCTGCTCATTCAACAGGTAATTAATATGATTATTAACTAAACTGTGCATATCATTTATTGTTTCACCATATTAGTATACAATGTACTGCAAAGAGTAGAACATTATGTAGAATGGTAGTTTAGAGAAGAAAGAAAACCTAATTCTAACTACAAGGAGTATGGCTATTACAGCTTTAATGGCACAAAGACAAGTGGAACAAAACTAATGCTAATCGCAATTAAAATTAGTATCAATGTGAGATATTCATGATGCTAGGACCCACTGCTGTGGCAGAATGAAAAATCAGTTTGGAAAATAAATCATAAAATAATTGCGTCCGAACTATGTAATGTAATGATATTGTTTGATTGAGAAATAAAGAGAAAGTAAAGCCTTTAGTTGAGTGCATACAAACAAATCAATGGGACACCATTCATATTAATCAACTAGAAACCAATTCTTTGGACTCCAATGGCAACAGAGAAAATCCGGTGAGATGCAGTAATATGCTTTTCTGAACTGAAGAAACCCTGTGATGACACCTATTAGATTCTGGAACAGTGTTAAAGTTAGAGATTAATATTAAACAGAGATTTTGGCATGTGGAATTTGGATTTGAACCCTCCAAATTACATCACGATTTAGAGTGTGCAGCCTAACCATGGCAGGGGGGCATAACTGCTATCCTAACTCCATACCAATGCATCCAAGTGTTCTAGATGGTTGATGAGTCACCTATTAGGAGTGCAAACCTCTATTCGTTCCTTCTAGTGTGGTTTGTTAATTCATCAGAGCCCAAATCTTGAGTTTAGTATCTTTCCAAATTGCACAAGATCCATTTCACAACATACGGTGCATTGACAATTCGGGCTATCTAAAAGAATTTCAAATTCTCAGTTGAAACAAATAAAATGGCACAAAGATGTTAAATTCCAAACCGTAAACTATTTGTAAAATAATCAAGTGCTTATTTGACTGCACTTCTTGGTTTAGTGACAACACTACATTTATTCTAAAATTCTTTCTTAAAAATGAATTCATAACTCACCTACCTTTGCAAGGATCTTCTAAAGGAAATACCAAATCTGACAGGTTAATATCGTTGTTCTCAAAGTTTGAGTGGGAAATTGTTAAACTGGAGTAGCAGACCCCTGCGGAGTGCTTTAAAATTCTGAATTACTAGTGAACTAGACCATGGACACTCACACTGGGAGTGTGAGCAATCTATTGGGAGGAATGAGGAGGCAAGCTAGTTGCCAGCAGGTATTTACTTCCGCATTGATGGCGCGGTTACAAATGTTTGAACATTTAGGCTGCTTCTGGCAGTTCTCTCCAAAACATCTCTCAAAACAGATCCAGCTTATTTGTAAACTAGATTCAATACTCCACAGCTTATGTAAGGTTTATTCAAGTTTAAATATTTGTTTGCCTTCTGTGGTGAATACATTTATTCTGAGAATGAAGATGAGCTCATGAGCCATGGGTCCCCATGCCATGGAGAAATATATAAACAAATAAATAAATAGTGAGCTCATGCCCCTCAATTCTGCTTCAAACGTCTGCACAACAATGCTTCCCCAGGTTTGGTATCCCAGAATAATTTTGTCCCTACCAGGGAGATGAAAGAACAACTTTGGGTTAAATCTTTGCACTGGGACTTAGACCACTCATGAGCCAAGAGGAGAGGAATATACTGCCCTGAAAGTCTTCCCCAATATAAAGAATATGGTAAGGAACTTGCTGTTGCAGTGGTAACAACTATTTGATGTTAAGTTTGAAGCATATTATTACAACATAGTAGAGGAACTATTTTGCCTTTGTCTTACTTAAACTGTGAATGCTTCATACAGTGCTGATTTTCATAGAATCATACAGTACTATACAGGCCTTTTGGGTCTACTGACAAACTACTCTAAATCTGCACAAGTCCCAATTTCCAGCACTTGGCCCAAAACCTTAAATATTATGACACTTCAAGTGCTTATCCAAATACTTTTTAAAGGTTGTGTGATTTCCAACCTTGACAGAAGTGGATACTGCAATTGCTGGAGATTAGAATCAAGATTAGAGTGGTGCTGGAAAAGCACAGGTGGTCAGGCAGCATCCGAGGAGCAGAAAAACGATGTTTCGGACAAAGCTCTTTATCAGGAATGATTTCCAATCTCGACAACCCACCCAGGGCGTGCAACCTCCAACTGCTCCAAGATGAAATGCGAACCATGATCAGCATCCCCAGTTGAAAAAGATTTTCCTGAAATCCCCTCCACTCCTCTTGCCTTTCACCTTAAAGTTTCATCCCCTCATTATTGACCATTCAACTAAGGGTAACAGCTGCTTTCTATCCACCTAGTCCCATGCCCTTCATAATCTTGTACACTTCAATCAGGTTTTCCCCTCAACTCTGTTCTAAAGACGACAACCTGAACTTATTCAGCCTCTTCATAGCTAGCTACAAGGATCGGTGCTGGGTTCACATGAATGAATTGGATGTGAACATAGGGGGTATAGTTAGTAAGTTTGCAGCTGACACAAAAATTGGAGTTGTAGTGGACAGAAAAGCAGGGTACAGTAGAATCTTGATCGGATGGGCCAAGGAGCAGCAAATGGAATTTAATTTAGATAAGTGTGAGGTGCTGCATTTTGGAAAGGCAAATCAGCACAGGACTTATACACCTATTGCTCAGGCCCTGGGGAGGGTTGCTGAACAAAGACCTTGGAGTGCAGGTTCATAGTTCCTTGAAAGTGGAGCCTCAAGTACATAGGATAGTGAAGAAGGTGTTTAGTATGCTTTTCTTTATTGGTCAGAGCATTCAGAATAGGAGTTGGGAGGTCATGTTGTGGCTGTACAGGACATTGGTTAGGCTACTTTTGGAATATTGGGTGCAATTCAGGTTTCCCTCCTATAGGAAGGATGTCATGAAACTTGACAGGGTTTAGAAAAGATTTACAAGGATGTTGCCAAGTTTGGAGGGTTTGAGCTATAGGGAGAAGCTGAATAGGTTGGGGCAGTTTTCCCTGGACCGTCAGAGGCTGAGGGGTGACTTTATAGAGGTTTACAAAATCATGAGATGGATAGGGTAAATAGACAAAGTCTTTTCCCTGGTTTGGGAGAGTCCACAACTACAGGGCATAAGTTTAGGGGAAAGACTTAAAGGGACCTAAGCAGCAACTTTTTCACGTGAAGAGTGATGTGTGTATGGAATGAGCTGCCAGAGGAAGTGGTGAAGGTCGGTACAGTTATAATATTTAAAAGACATCTGTATGGGAACATGAATAGGAAGGGTTTAAGAGTGTTGGCAAATGGGACTGGATTAATTTAGAATATCTGGTCAGCATGGATGAGTTGGACCGAAGGGTCTGTTTCCATGCTGTACAGCTCAATGTCTCCAGGGATAGTGGGGCTTGATATCCAGTACAAAACCCCAGTGAGGCATAATTTTTAAAATGCCTTCATTCAAATGGAAAATAGGTATGGCTTACTCCATTGTTATTTTATTTACAAACAATTTATAATTTCAAGGCCCTCTCATGGATTATGTCTCTACTGAAAGTATTCTGTTGTTAGAAGGAGAACATTGCATTACTTCACTCAACTGTAAAAATCAAGCTCGCAGAGTGTACTGGGAACCAAACTACTAAAAATGGTAGACAATTAATTCTAATATTTGAAGAGCTTTCTTCATCAAGTAGGTACAGAATCACATCTGTGCTTTCTTGCCAAGTACAATATTGACACGTTATTGTACCAAATTGTCAGAAACATTTGCCAGAACATCTGTAATGGATTGATGATTATCAAGGAGCAAAGTAATCATTTTGGAAACCACAAACTATGATATAACAGAACAAATATCTGCCGAAAAAAGTTCAGCTTAGATGTACTGAATTATTTACTCAATTAAAGAACACGATCCATCAAATAGTACATTTTCACAAGTTAACAAAATAGTTACAGATTAGTTAAGTTATTGGGCTCCTTTTGAGGAACCGTTCCAAGGTGCATGTTTTCAAACTTAATTAGAAGGTGATTATGTGCGCATAAAGGCAGAACTGGCTAAACTGCGCAATTAGTGAAGGATAGTATAGGAGAAATGCAGTGATATTCAAGGAGATATTTGAGAGACTTAAATAAGAAAGAAAAACTATAGAAGGATGTGTAATTTGTAGCTAACTATAGAAGTTCAAGTATCAAACTGAAAGAAAATGTATACAGTTTCTTGAAGCTCAGTACAATGTCAGAAGATTGGATAGAATATTAAAAGAACAGCAAAAATCACTAAAATGAAGAGGAAAAAAATATAGTGTGATAATACACCAGCTAGAAATATAAATACAGATAGTAAGGTTTTCTCGAGGTATTAAGAGAAAGGCTAAGTTTGTAGCTTAGTCCTCTATAAAGTGAGTCAGCAGAATTAATAATGGAAAGGAACAAAATTGAGGAAGCATTGAACAGATATTTTGTATCTGTCTTCACTTTAGAAGATGAATAATATCCAAGAGATAAGAAAATCAAAAGCTGAATTTAAGGTAGGAACTTAAGAAAGCGATAGTCACTAAGGAAAGGGAAAGCACTGAGAAAACTATTAGACTGACAAGGTTTGGTCGGATTTCATCCTAGAGTCTTAGAAAGAGATACAGTATTCAATGCATTTAATCATAATTTTCCAAAATTCCCTAGATTCTGGAAAGATGCCATCAGAACGGAAAATATTGAATATAATTCCTTATTTAAGAAAGGAAGGAAATAGAAACCAAGAAGCGACAGGCTTCATAAGCGACATAAGGAAATTGCTGGAATTTTTAATTAAGGAGATTGTAGCAGGGCAATTAGAAAAATCTTAATGCAATCCAGCATAGTCAAAATGGCTGTGTGAAAGAGAAATGATGTACAAGTTGTTGTGTTCATCTGCAATCTCGCACTGTAGAAAAAAATCGTGCTATGGAAAATTGCTGTAGAAACTTGCTAATAGAAAATCACTATATCCGTTCAATGGAAAGTTCGTGTTATCCAAACTACATCCACAATTCATCAATCATGTTATAACTAATTTGCCCTGATGAAACACGTGATGTAGCTGAATGACCTGTATGACTAATTTATTAGAGTTATTTGACGTAGTAATAAGGTGATGTGGACAAACAGGAACCTATGAAGGTGGTGCACTTGGATTTGCAGAAGGCTTCTGACATGATGTCACATCAAGAGTTGATATAAACAAGACCTTAAAATCTAGGGAGCAACATATCAGTATGGGCAGAGAATTGTTTAACTACTAGGAAACAGAGGGTCAGGATAAATGGATCACTCTAGCTTGGCAAGATGTACTAAGTAGTATGCAGCAGACATTCGTGCTGGGACCTCAATTAGAATCTTGGAAACCAAGTGTTTGGTGAAGGGAACTGAACATATGGTTTCAAAATTTGCTGTCATTAAGATAGGTAGGAGACTGAGTTGTGGAGAGGACATCAGGGATTTCCCTAAAGGGATACAGGATAGATTAAGAGAAAGGGCAAAAATTTGGCACATGCAGTTTTATGTGGGAGATGATGAATTTTTCCCATTTTGGCAACAAGAATAGAAAAGCAGCACATTATTCAAAAGAAATGAGATTACCGAACTCTGAAGTAGAGAGGATCTGGTGTCCTGTTACATGACTTACAAAAGGTTAGCATGTATGTGCAGCAAGTGATTAAGGCATTGACTTTGTTTTATTGAAAGAGGAATGGATTATAAAAATAGGGAAGCTTTGTTATAGTGATAAAGAACATTGATGAGACAACGTTTGTAGGACTATGTAGACTTTTGGTCTCCGTATTTTTAAAAAATGCTGTCGTAGTAGTACAAAGAAGTTTTACTTGTTCGATTCCTTGAATGAAAGGGTTGGTCTTATGAAGAAAAGCTTGAAGTTAGAAGAATGAAAGGTGATCTTAATAAAACAAAACAGTTCCTGATTGAATTTTACAAAGTGGATGCTGAAATAATGTCTCCCCTTGTGAGGAAGTGTTTAATGAGGGGACACAGTTTGCAAAAACAAAGACCTCCCATTTAAGACAAAAGCAACGTTTTTTTTCCCCTCAGAAGACCATTAGTTTGTGGAATTCTCTTCCCCAAACAGCAGTCAGGGAAAGGTCACTGAACATTTTAAAGCTGAGTTAGATTGACTGTCTGGTTACTGAATAATCTAAGGATGAAGGGATTAGACGGAAAGTAGAGGTCACAATCAGATCAGCCATGATCTTATCTAATGATGAAGCAGGCTTGAGGGGCCGAATCGCTTACACCTGCTCCTAATTTCTATGTTCATACCCAGTCAGGGATTCTAATGTCACATTATTGAAAACGAAAACTTGAACATCGGTTAGCTTCTCTAGATGTTGGGGGGTGGGAGTGGGGGATTGGGTTTGATAAAAGCATCATATCATGTAAATATAGGAAAAACAATTTTCAACAGCAGAAAGGTTACTAACCTGAAGGGACAAAGAACTGGCTACTGAGCCAAAGGCAAGATGTAGATAAATGTTTTTGCACTGTGATTTTTTTATGATCTGGAACCAAATGCTTGAAAGGATAGTGAATGCAGATTTAGTAATAAGTTTTGAAAGGGAATTGGCTGACTACTTGAAGGGGAAACATGCATAAGGCTATGGGAAAGGGCAAGGGAGTGGGACTTAATGTGCACTTCTTGCAAAGTGCCGTTACAGGCATTATGAGCCAAATGGCTGCCTTCTGCATTGCATCATTTTAAAATTCTATTCTTGAACAACCGAAAAGTCATAAATGATCGCTTATTATATTTGTGTTTAATGTTAAACTTAATTTAAAAGGAAAAATATACATTAGTACTATGACTAAGATTTTAATAAATAGTAATGGCAATTGATGAAATTGGTGAATGATTTACAATCAAAATAGAAGGCCAAAAATCCAATTTCAGATCATGTTCCTGTGTGAATCATGTCTGAATTACAGAAATAGGAGAAAACACATAATTGCAAGAGTTACATTAAATCATTGTCAGTTTGCAACTACTGCAGAAAGCAAATTGACATCATGAATTAAGCGCACCAAACAAAGTGTAAACAGAGAACAGTACAGCACAGAACAGGCCCTTCAGCCCACAATGTTGTGCCGACTACTGATCCTCATGTATGCACCCTCAAATTTCTATGACCATATGCATGTCCAGTAGTCTCTTAAATGTCCCCAATGATCTTGCTTCCACAACTGCTGCTGGCAACGCATTCCACGTTCTCACAACAATCTGTGTAAAGAATCCGCCTCTGACGTCCCCTCTGTACTTTCCTCCAACCAGCTTAAACCAGCTTTCCTCGCAACCTTGTATTAGTCATTTCTGCCCTGGGAAATAGTCTCTGGCTATCGACTCTATCTATGCCTCTCATTATCTTGTATACCTCAATTAGGTCCCCTCTCCTCCTCCTTTTCTCCAATGAAAAAGTCCGAGCTCAGTTAACCTCTCTTCATAAGATAAGCCCTCCAGTCCAGGCAGCATCCTGGTAAACCTCCTTTGAACCCTCTCCAAAGCATCCACATCTTTCCTATAATAGGGCGACCAGAACTGGACGCAGTATTCCAAGTGCAGTCTAACCAAAGTCTTAGAGAGCTGCAACAAGATCTCATGACTCTTAAACTCAATCCCCTGTTAATGAAAGCCAAAACACCATATGCTTTCTTAACAACCCTGTCCACTTGGGTGGCAATTTTAAGGGATCTATGTACCTGCACACCAAGATCCCTTTGTTCCTCCACACTGCCAAGAATCCTATCCTTAATCCTGTACTCAGCTTTCAAATTTGACCTTCCAAAATGCATCACCTCGCATTTATCCAGGTTGAACTACACCTGCCACCTCTCAGCCCATCTCTGCATCCTGTCAATGTCCCGCTGCAGCCTACAACAGCCCTCTATACTGTCAACAACACCTCCAACCTTTATGTCGTCTGCAAACTTGCTGATCCATCCTTCTATCCCCTCATCCAAGTCATTAATAAAATTTACAAAGAGTAGAGGCCCAAGGACAGAGTCCTGTGGAACACCACTTATCACAGACTTCCAGACAGAATATTTTCCTTCTTCTACCACTCGCTGTCTTCTGTTGGCCAGTCAATTCTATGTCCAGACAGCTAAGTTCCCCTGTATCCCATTCCTCCTGACCTTCTGAATGAGCCTACCATGGGGAATCTTATCAAATGCCTTGCTGAAGTCCATATACACCACATCCACAGCTCGACCCTCATCAACTTTTCTAGTCACATCCTCAAAGAACTCGATAAGGTTTGTGAGGCATGACCTGCCCCTCACAAAGCCGTGTTGACTGCATTTAATCAAGCCATGCTCTTCCAGATGGTCATAAATCCTATCCCTCAGAATCCTTTCTAACACCTTGCAGACGACAGACGTGAGACTTACTGGTCTGTAATTGCCAGAGATTTCCCTATTTCCTTTCTTGAAGAGAGGAATTACATTTGCCTCTCTCCAGTCCTCAGGTACGACTCCAGTGGAGAGCGAGGATGCAAAGATCTTCACAAGTGGCGAAGCAATTGCATTTCTCATTTCCCAAAGCAGCCGAGGACAAATCTGGTCCGGGCCTGGCAACTTGTCAATCTTAATGTTTGACAAAATTTTCAGCACATCAGTTTCCTCTATCTCTATCCATTCCAGCATGCACACCTGCTCTTCAAAGGTTTCATTCTCCACAAAGTTCGTTTCTTTCGTAAAGACAGAAGCAAAAAACTCATTTAGGGCTTCCCCTACCTCCTCAGACTCCACACACAAGTTCCCTATGCTATCCCTGATCGGCCCTACTCTTTCTTTGACCATTCTCTTATTCCTCACATAAGTGTAAAATGCCTTTGTGTTCTCCCTAATCCGTTCTGCCAAGCCTTTCACGTGCCCCCTCCTGGCTCTCCTCAGACCATTTTTGAGCTCCTTCCTCGCCTGCCTGTAATCCTGTAGAGCTGAGCTTGACCCTAGCTTCCTCCACCTTATGTCAGCTACCTTCGTTCTTTTGACAAGAAGCTCCACCGTTCTCGTCATCCAAGGTTCCTTTATCTTACCCCTTCTTGCCTGTCTCAGAGGGTCATATTTATTCATCACTCTCGCAACAACTGTTCCTTAAACAGTCTCCACATGTCTATAGTGCCTTTACCATGGAACAATTGCTCCCAATCCATGCTTCCTAACTCATGTCTAATCGCATCATTGTTTCCTCTTCCCCAATTAAATATCTTCCCATTTTGCCTAATCCTCTCCTTCTCCATAGCTATGTAGAATGTGAGACAGTTGTGGTCACTGTCACCAAAATGCTCTCCCACCACAAGATCTGATACCTGCCCCGGTTTGTTTCCGAGCACCAAGTCTAGAATGGCCTCTCCCCTCGTCGGCCAGTCAACGTACTGAGTTAGGAAACCCTCCTGAACTCACCTTACAAAAACAGCTCCATTCAAATCTTCTGCTCGAAGGAGGTTCCAATCAATATTGGGAAAGTTAAAGTCACCCATTACAACAACCCTACTACGTCCACACTTATCCAAAATCTGCCGACCTATACTTTCTTCCATCTCCCTGCTGCTATTGGGGGGGGCGTGTCGTAAACCCCAAACAAGGTGTCTGCTCCCTTGCTGTTCCTAATTTCCACCTATACTGACTTGGTAGGCAGATCTTCCTCGACAATGGAAGCTTCTGTAGCAGTGATACCCTCTCTGATTAGTAGTGCTACACCCCCTCCTCTTTTTCCCTCCTCCCTATTCTTTTTAAATGGTCTAAACCCTGGAACATCCAGCAACCATTCCTGCCCCTGAGAAACCCATGTCTCTGTTATGGCCACAACATCATAGCACCAGGTACTGATCCATGCTCTAAGTTCATCACTTTTATTCCTGATACTCCTTGCATTAAAGCAAACACACTTTAACTGATCCCTTGGTTCCTTCCCAGGAAAATCCTTCCCACTAGCTGGTCTACCTCTTGCTATTGCCTCACCTGCATCAACTCTCACCTCTGGCATACAGCTCAGGTTCCCACCCCTCTGTCATACTAGTTTAAACCCTCTTGAACTACTCGAGCAAACCTTCCACCCAGGACATTGGTCCCCTTCCAGTTTGGATGCAACCCGTCCTTCTTGTACAGGTCCCACCTTCCCCAGAAGGCATCCCAATTATCTACATATCTGAAGCCCTCCCTCCTACACCAGCTGCGCAGCCACGTGTTAAGCTGCGCCCACTCCCTGTTCCTCGCCTCGCTATCTCGTGGCACCGGTAGTAAACTAGAGAACACTACTCTGTTCGTCCTGCTTTGCAGCTTCCATCCTAACTCCCTGAAATCACTTTTTATATCCTCGATCCTTTTCCTGACTATATCATTAGTGCCAATATGTAACACGATTTCTGGCTGTTCGCCCTCCCCTTTTAGAACCTTATACACCAGATCGGAGATGTCCCAGACCCTGGCACCAGGGAGACAACATACCTTCCGGGAATCCCGATCCTGACCACAAAATCTCCTGTCGATTCCCCTAACTATCGAGTACCCTACCACGAGTACTTTTCTATTCTGCCCCCTTCCCTTCCCTTCTTTGCCAGTGTCAGGCTCAGTGCCAGAGAACTGACTGCTATGGCTTTCCTCTGGTAGGTCATCCCCCCAGCAGTATCCAAAACGGTATACTTATTGCTGAGGGGAATGTCCACAGGGGATCTCTGCACTGTCTGTCTGTCCTCTTTCCTCCCCCTAACTGTAACCCATCTATCCTTGTCCTGAGCCTTAGGAGTGACCAACTCCCGGTACAAGCAAAATATTTTGGTGCTGGAAATCTGACAAATGCTCAACATATCTGGCAGTATTTGTAGAGAGAAAAAGAAACCCCACAGTGTTCACCTTTTAGCACACTTGGTCAAACCTCATTTTTCAAAAGTATATTTGAACCAGTTTCCTAAAATCTAGTGAGAATACCAGTGGATTCTAAATTGAAAAGTTCTAATTAGCTTTGCAAATATATGAAGCCAGTTGTGATATATTAATTGTATTACAACAGGCATTTTGTGACATGGAATCCAATGGAGGAGGATGGACTATAATACAACGTCGTCAAGATGGCAAAATGGATTTTCAACGCACATGGAAAGAATACAAAATGGTAAGAATTTTTCAAAGTGATTGTAGATAACCAGCTAGTTCAATAAGCCCTTCTGTCCTTTAGGATCTACATTCAAATTTGACTCTGATTGATTTAAAGATGATAAGCAAAAAACAAAAATCAACAAAAATCAACTGCAGATGGGTGACCAGAGTCCACAGAACAAATTTGGCAATGATTTGTAAATTTCACTCAGATCGGTCACAGAACTAGCCATGTGGAAAATGTACATTTCACACTTGTATACTGGGATTCCCCTCTTCAGAGAATATTGTGGAGAATGTTTAATTTTGTGAATATATCTTTAGGATGACAAGTGGTTACTGGCCTTTATGAACTGATTCCATCCTTGAGACAATGTCATTGCTGTGACCTATGTAACAGTAATTCCCACAGCCCCCACCCTACACCACCCTTCCACTGGGAAAGATAGCTGCAGCAATTCAGATGTTCTGTGTTCAAAAGTTATCGTTACCCTCAAATATGAAATTACTTGAGGCCCAAATCTCATCATTTTATACAGACCTTCTACTTGTGCAATCTTAGGCGTCAGATCCTCTTATAAAATCATGCTAAGAGTTCTGAGTTCCCTGATACCATGTGCACCTTCACTTATCTTGAGCCATCCATTGTGTGCAGCACAAGGAACTAACATGTCTTTGGAGTGACTGAGAGAAGGAAAAGGAGTGTTTTTTTCTAAACATTAATTCATGGAACCCAAACATATAAATAGAAAGCAGGAATTTTCAGCATTGCTTCGCATGAGGCCCACTGAAGATGTTGCCTAGTAAGGTAACGAAACATCTGGAATGAACCTCCAAGCTCAGTTTTCTTACCTTGGTCTGTGCACAGAGTTACCTGGCTATTAGACGTCTTCTGGTTGTGCCTTCCCCCTTGGGTCCCACCCAAGGACCCCTTGAGTCCAACTCAAGGTACACACACTCACTGCCAACTGGTTCAGAACGACTCAAAGGATTCAATTCAGGCAATCCCTCAAGCCACCCACCACTGAAAAACACAAGACCGTTCTAAAGGAACGGGGCGCACTTTCTCAGTTATTGATGGTGGGAGTCTTTTCAGGAGCTGAAGTTCATCCCGGATGAGAGCCCCCAGTTGTGAGAAATGAACCCACTTCATCAATAATTTTCAGTCCGAGTCAAAGAGTTCTGAAGCAGTACATTTATTCGAACATCTTTAAAGATGGCTGGCTTTACGAGGAGAGACATACCCGACACCCGTCAGGTGAATTGGCCATGCTAAATTGCCCGTAGTGTTAGGTAAGGGGTAGATGTAGGGGTATGGGTGGGTTGCGCTTCGGCGGGGCGGTATGGACTTGTTGGGCCGAAGGGCCTATTTCCACACTGTAAGTAATCTAATCTAACCTAATAAAATACAGAGTTTTTAAATACTTTGAGGGGTCTCTCGACACCCCTACACTAAGCAATAAACCTATCATAAGTGCCTATTTCATTCTATCCCCTTATTTGGTTATTATTGCGCCCGTTATTCCTTCATTTGGTAATTCCCTGCACCCAAGCCGATCATACTTATTAATTACCTCACTTGTTTTTATTTTAAATCGGTCTTATTTGGCTGTCCTTGTTCGTTACAGCCTTCCTGTTATTTTGTCCAGTTCCTCTTTTCTTTTCTAACCTTCTGACTTCTGAGATCGTCCTTTCCAAAAAGCGGACCTACAAATTATGAGCTTATTGCAAAATGCTCCTCCTGCTTCTTTTGTGGTCAACTATAAGACTCAAAGTTATTTCTTAGCTTAAAACTATTTCTTTAAAAGACCCTCTATATTCATTAAAATCAACATACACCTGACAACCTGAAATTTTTCTCTCTCAAAGGGCATGCAAAGAATGCATTCAAATAGCATTTTGTCACATGTGATGAAATAGGATCAGGCTATTTTTTAGTTTGTCAATACATCACAGTAAACCTCATCCTGATTTCACCATATAGGCATTATCCAACAACAGTCACTGGATGGTGATCAAGAGCAGACATTTTTCTGTTGCTTATTCCAGGGGAAGGAAGCCAACTGCAATGTCCTCAAGCTCAGACCAACTCATGTAGCAGACTAGAAGTCAAACTTAAGGCTTTACTGCTCTAAACAGCTGAGTAATATTCTGCAAAATGCAGTTTGCCACTTTAGTACTGGGAACTCATTGTGGTAGCCAAATAGACAAAGAGTTATGTGATTGTCCAAGTTGGTGCTCCAACACCTTTACTCTAATAACAGAACAAAGATGTTTCCACTATGCCCGTCTGTGCAGAATAAAGTAACATTTTAACCAATTTGCAACTAGTAATAGCGGGGCATTGTCACATGCTGTCAAATTACCTTTACAGTTGGAAAAAGATTCAATAAAGGAAAACCACAGGTATAGAAAAATGCTAACTAAAACTCAGGGAAAATTTTGATAAATAATGTTATTGGTATCACTTCTTAAAACGTGTGTTAGAATAAAACCCATGATTCAATGTTCAAACATGATACTGCAGGAGATCTTTTACATTTAGTGAATAATAATGCAATTCTACAAACTGAGCTCTTTTACTTCAGTGGATAGGAGAGATGGCAGAAAAGTATGGCTCATTTTTGCCATTTCACTTTGCTTCTGAAATCACCAAATAGTACTCTGTTTTGAACATTCATTCATTACAAATGTACAAGAATGTATTGCCGTAAGTAAAAGTAATTTGTTTACAGGGATTTGGTGATCCTGCTGGAGAATACTGGTTGGGAAATGAATTTACTCATCAGCTAACTAACCAGAAGACCTATGTCCTTCGTATCCAAATGTGTGACTGGGAAGCGAACAAAGGCTTTTCATTATACAACCAATTCTACTTGGACAGTGAAGCACAGAAGTACAGGTCAGTATTTCAGAAATTGCTTTCATCTAGAAAACATAGGCTGAATTTTAGCCAGGGTACAGAGATGATTTTCAATATGTGATTAGCCACAGTGAAACTTTTTTCTGTGGAAATTCAGTTTCTCTACATTGCTGACATCACATCATTTTCCTTCGGCCATTTTGCATGCTGAGATTGCCTGATTTCAGACCCCACGGAGGGCAGGTTCCCCAGTTCAGACCAGGGAACCAGACATCTGATTTCCTCTCTCACACACAATTTTGTCTGGTGGGTGAGAGGTTTGGGAAGCTCAGTAAAACCATGGCAGGTTTGGTATGACATTTTGTTGAAAAAAATGGAAAAGCTGCTGAGAGGTCTCAATTGTGTTCATCTCAATTGTATAATAGAATATTATATTATTTGAAAGGCCAACGTGACAGTTTCACGTCTTCAACGTCAATATTAGATATAATATATACTTTTGTAATGCATTGATTCTTTGTAAGGATCCATCTTTTTGATACTTTGATTGATTAGACTTGCACATTTGTTCATCAGTGCTTTTCTCACAGAGAAAGTGTTAGAAACCAATAAAAAAGGTTTAATGTATCTTGCCACTCCATGCCATCATATATTCTAATGCGAGTTTAATGGTTCCAGCTGACTTTTAAAAAACAAAAGCCTGGTTGTGACACTTGAAAAAAATCCTGTCATCTGCTTTCCTATGTTGATTGGCAGGCACCCTCTTTGAAAGTGAAATGAGCACTTTCTGTTCTTGCCTGTCTGGAGGCCAGCCTATTGTCTGGACGACTGTGGCCACAATCAATGGTTCACCAACTTTCGAGTGCTAACAGGATTCAGCAAGTTCAACTAAGAATGAATGACATTATCAAGAGGTTACAGTAACACATTGCGCCTTTGTCATGGCTTGTTGACAAGTTTATAGGATGACAAGTATGATAATCGTCTTTATTCAAACAGAATGTGTTTTTCTCAGTATCAACGATATGCAGATTTTGATTGCGCAGTGAGGCATTCATCTTTTTTGTCTCAAGCAATGTAAAATATTATTGATATTGCACGGAATCTGAGGACTGTACATAATGCATACTCGATGAATGGTGATAGAGGATACATGGGGAGCGTGGAAGTGGTAAGACTGATCCAAAGGAAGTGGGGTATATGTGGGGGCACAAAGAAGCTGGGCTGACCATGTGGGGGTTTTCCCTGAATTGACAGAAAGACTCCTGTTTCAAAAAATGGATACCTGTATACTTTGACACAAATTAAAATTGTACTGTTTGTGATATGCATATTTTGCAGAATTGTCTCGTCTTCATGACTTATAGCCTGCATCAAGAAGCAGCTGTAACTATTTAAATTAATACCTACAAGGTTATTGGGAACATTTCAGATTGTAAATTCCTAACTCCATTCTGGTAATCTGGTTCTGGATACAAAGCAAGGAGGAAGGGAAAAACAACTCATTAGATTCATACTTTGTTTTAATTTTTCTCCTCTGCGTTTAAAAAACTCATTTTGTTAAATATCCTTTCAGAAGTTCAGGCACTTGAGAGAAGAGATTGTGAAATATTATCAGTGTTAGAAGTGAAAGGAAATGAAAGACAATAGGTGCATTATTCAAAAATAGGAAGAAGTCGTCTTTATTAGAAAGAATATGGGGAGGGGGGGGAAGAAGAGAGAGAATGAAAAAGATGATAGATCGAGGCTTAAATAATGCTAATTTACTGAGCTAAATTTGGGTTCACAAATACGAACTCACAGAACTGCAGAGGCTGTAAATTAGAAACAAAAATAGAAATTGCTGGAAAAGCACAACAGGTGTGGCAGCATCTATGGACAGAAAAGTGAGTTCTGAGGAAGCGTCACTCAACCTGAAATGAATCTGAGTTAATGTTTCGGGTTGAGAGACGTTTCCTCAGAACTCACTTTTCTGTCCATAGATGTTGCCAGACCTGCTAAGCTTTTCCAGCAATTATATTTGGGTTGATAAAATCCTGCTTCTATGTCTGGAAAATCAAGTTGGTTCTTCATTTGCATTTTGGCTCTCTTCATTGCTTAACCAAATTGGTTTCCATTTGTTATTTATTGTTTTGGATGTTACATACTTTGCTGATAGCGAGATGGAAGGGAGGCAGACATTGGTGCCCACAGTGAATTTCTCTCCTGTAATTTTCAGCTCAAAATCTACAATCGCAATCATTTTGCCAGGCTCTCCCTGTCCCAGGCAGCTATAGGATATGCTTGTCTTGCAAAAATAATGGTAAGAAAATCCCACCGCCAATGTCACAGATGAATATTTGTTAATACAAACGTGAATTAAATGGAACATGAGAGCAAGGTTTACTGGTGCTATTGTTAGAAATGCAGCCACGCAACTTACATCCTATAACAAATTTTGACTTAAAAGAATGAAAAGTGAAGGAATTTTCAAAATAAACCTCGCTTTTTAAAGTTCTGAATTTTGAGACAATCCTTCATAATACAATCAACAATAGCACTAAATTAGAAATAAGTGTTCAATGCCACAGTGGTTTTCTAGATTTGAAATGTTGAGTGAATTAAATAGATACATCTCTAAACATAACACGTGAAAACAACAGGGAACAAAGCATTGGCTACAAAACATAGCACACTACAGCCATCGTGACTTGAGTTCCCTGATTAAGTATTTCAGTCCACATAATCTCCTCGGAAAGGGGATTTAAAAAAAACACAGGGCCAGTAAGTGAAACAAAAACCTGGAAAAATCTTCTCTGCCTTCAGGCAATCAAAACTGTACAGCAATGGTGATGACATTAAAACAGAATTTGTATATCTATATATTTGGCTTCTGCAATAGTGAAGAACAAGTTTGGGTACCTTTCAAAGTAATTGAGAATTTAACACTACCAGTTAGCAATGAATTTCAGAGTCTAGCTCCCTTGAAACTCCCCACTGTAATCCATCCATTATTGTATATACCTAATAAGCAAAAGAAAATTCTGTTTATGATTTAAGAACGGGTAGTTCTGCTATAATGGACATTTCATTAACACAAATTTGGTATTACATTGCGTGAATGCAGATCTCATTACCCTTCTGCAAACCGCAAGGTCAGCAAAGTCAAAACCCTCTTTTGTCAAAACAACAGAAGAACACCTCCCTTGATATGGCCACAGTAAGCCATTTATACTATAGAAATGAGGCATTGGTGTACACCATGTTTCAAACTCATAAGTACGCTCCCTAAAGACAAAAACAATTAATGGTTCCTGGAAAATAAATAAATAATATGTTGTGGTTCTGTTCGCCGAGCTGAGAATTTGTGTTGCAGACGTTTCGTCCCCGGTCTAGGTGACATCCTCACTATAAATGCCAGAGGAAACATCACAGAAGCGCTTCACAGGAGGCTCCCAAGCACTGAGGATGTCACCTAGACAGGGGACGAAACGTCTGCAACACAAATTCCCAGCTCGACGAACAGAATCACAACGAGCACCCGAGCTACAAATTTTCTCCCAAACTTTGAAAATAAGTCATATTTTCTTTACTCAGTGAAGTTCAGTAAATAAATTGAATTGTTGCCCTTACATATCACACTTACGTAAATAAACAAATTCCTGCACATATGGGTTTTTAAACAAAAGACAATCCATAAATCTCAAATTATTAAATTCATTTCAACTTTCTTTTATCAAATACTTCTGCTTTTATATGAAGCATTACCAATGGTTCTGCCTAAATAAGCACATTTATATTTAAGACTTCTATTTGGAATGCTTCCAAACTTGAATAATGCTGCAATTTCTTCAAGAACATGTTGCGTTATGCATTATTTTGCTTTCCTGCTTGTTTTTCAATTCTGACGCAGATCAAAAAAAATCCACTTAAAAAACATCACAAAATACAAAGATGGGTTTCAAGTCATTCCAACAAAGTTCATTATCCACTCATATTTTCCTGCTGTACTTGTTAACTGTAGTTGCAAGATGTTGGCCAATAGAAATCATGGCCAAAAGTTTCTACTTTGGCTGTGAGCAGTGACTTACAAGTAAATTAAACGAAAATTACCCTACTCTTACAAAGTAAATTCTTTGCTCAAGTTTCCTTATATATTGACAAACATAAAATGTGCCATAAACTAACACAAATGGGCAATGTTTTCAAAAGGAATACTTAAAAATGGAAATCTGATATAATTTTATTAATACACTTGAAAATGGATTTATGGCAAAAAAAAATAACCTAGTGTACTGCTGTAAGTAATTTGAAACAATTGAAAATACTAAACAAAACCACTTCATTTCATAAATTGGACTTCTGTAAGTCATTGCTGAGTAACCTAAAATTTGAATACTTAAAACCTTTCATAAAGATACCCATTAGTGTCCGTGCTCCTTTTAAAAAAAGTTTATGTTTCGCAGAACCTCGTAGGGCTGAAATTAGCACACGGAGTGCAATCTGGGTGGCGTGACCAGTATCAAGCGTAATGTTAGAGTCAGAGTCATTGGCATTCTTGGATTTGCTCAAAACAATGATGATTTGCCTTGCGTACAAATTACAATTGAAGTTCTTTGGTCTTTTGCACTGGTTTGGCTCATGTTGGGTAAATTTGCATTAGAAATTCTAATGCAAACTAGTGAAAACTCCAAGCACGTGTATACTAGTTCCTAACTTCAAGTCTTTATCTTTTAACAGAATTCATGTTCGGCTTTGTAATTCCAGCTCCTTCCTCTGCTCCAGAAAGCAATCTTTTCGCCTCAGTCACACTGCAGCTTGTGGCTAGTTTTTGCAAATTATTACACTTAGTATATTCTCTGAACAGTCAGTATTGCAAACAATTTAAATTTGTGAAGTTTCTGGCCTAGATACAGGCTGCAAGTTGGACCTTGATATCTTGATGACCATTCTCAAGGGACATTGATGAGTGTGGAAAGCTGCAAGATTTCAACTACAGGCATTTAGGGAAAATGTGGTTATTGTGAAGGTTTCAGATTCTAGTTCTCAGAGCATTTCAGGAAGAGATGTACCAGAGGACTGGAGGAGGGGAAAAGAGAGAGACAGAGACAGAGACAGAGAGATACTTGAGGTATTAATTAGAATGGTTGACAAGAAATGTGGGAATGCAGAAAGTTGGTTTGGATGTTTGAGGATGGAGTAGTCAGGTTTACAACAGTGGAGAAGCAAAAGAGGACAATGGTGTAAAATTACCATATGTTGGTACTTTCAGCTCCAGAAACTGCTTTAAGTGTGACTGTGGGTCAGGAATATGTTTAATGGTGAAGACTACTTTCCTTCCAAAAACAGCCTTGATTCAGTAACAGCATTCCTATCATAGTCTGAAAATCATGGTTGCAAGACTCATTCTGAACCTTGGCCACCAGCATTGTGCAGGAATTAAGGAATGCTGTTTTGTTGGTGGTGCTGTCCCTCAGATGTGCTGTCTGTCCAAGTGAACTGAAAATATCCTGTACAACTTCTCAAAGAGAGATGGAGGTCTGCTACTGTCTTGGCCACAACTTGTTACCTAACACCTAAAACAATGATCTAGTCATTTATTTGATTTCAGTTTGCTGTGCTGATAATGGACATCTCACTTTATATTTCACCAACAGTTTAAAAAATACTTCAATAGCAATATAGCACTTTGGGATGTCCTGAATTCAAGACACGCATGAGAAAAATGCAAAACCTTTTTTAAAAACAATTGCACTTCAATAGTCAAATCAATATATTAATGCAAAGAGATATACTATTTTATTTTATTGTGTTTAATAAGTGAGAATAATCTTAAAAAATCCTACAAGACAGTCCCATTTTTAAAAATCAATGATATTAATTAGATTACCTCCTCCAGGACAGCAGGTTAACATATCAATAAAGATGCCATTGTTTGGAAATCTGTGTATTTTGAGTGCAGTATGGGCGACATTTTAAACAAAAAAAACTGCAGACAATGGACATCATAAACAAAACCAGAAATTGCTGGAGGAACACAGCAGGTTTGGCAGCTTCTATGCTGTGAAAGCAAAGATAACTTTTTGGGGTCCAGCCATGCTTCTTCAGAGAAGTGTCACTGGTCCCGAAACATTAACTCTGCTTTCACTCCACAGATGCTGTCAGACTTGCTGCATTTTGCCAGCAATTTCTCTTTTTGTTGGTGCATTTTTAAAGTTGGGATTCTTCCACAGCCCAGCTAACTCCGACTGTAGAGTAGGATCCAGTGTATGCAACAAGATGACATTTGGACTTCTTTTTAGCTGATTACAGCAACAATTGTCACAATCATGGAGTAGTGGAAAAAGCTGTTCCCAATGTCAGAGTATGGAATAGCTTAATGTGCATGTCTGTGAGGAATGGTGGTGCTTGGATTGGGCCCAACAATCAGCTGGCAGTAGGTTTGGGGGGCAGGAGTGAAGAGGTGGAGAAACTATGAATCACTGCCCCACCCAGTGTATTGTTGGAAAGAAAAGAGTATCAGTCACACCCGAAGAATAATAACAACTTGTGTCTATATAGAACATTTAACAAAGAGAAAAAAAGAACAAATGCACTTAATTGTAAGTAAATAACAAAAAACAAAGCTGAAGAAGTGTAGAAAGTTGATTGAAAAACTGTCTGATGAGATGAGTCTTTTAAGTGGATCGCAAAGGGAGAAATGTAGAGAATTAGAATTAAATTTTATTGTCTTAAATACATGAATACAGTGAAAAGTGTATAATGTCACCATTCCTGGCACTACCTGAGGTACCAAGGTACCGAAGAACAAAATCTTAGGTATGAAGTAGAAAAATAAAGCAACAAAGTTAAACATAACAGTCTTTCTTAGTATTAAGTAGAAAAATAAAGAAATGAAGAATAAAACTTCAACAGTCTTTCTTAAGTACTTAGCCATGGTGGGCTCTCACTCCCTCCAACGGCTCGATCTCCTCCGCTTTGGTCCACTCTCTGGGAGACCTCAGGCGGCGGCCCACTCTTGAGAAATTGTCAGAATTTTGAGCCCATTTGGTAAAACACAGAGTCATACGAAAGTATGAGATGCAAGAGAATAAAAGATTCATTATTCCTTCCAAGACTAAAAATCTAAAATAAACCTCTTAAAAGTATATTTTCTAGTACTGATGCTTTGCATTTACTTTCCAAACAAAAAAAAACTGCTTGTGTTTTTTTTTAAATCTAAGCAGGGAAATGTCACTGCATTCAACACAAATCTAACCATTCAAGCACAATTGTTTTGCTTCTTCCCATCAGAAAATGTACCTTAAAACCTGTTAAGGAGTCTTCAGGGGACACTTTTAATACATCAATAGCAGTTGTATTTCTAACCCAAGGAAGTTAAAGCACCACTGGAAAGTAGAACAAAGTTGTCTCACATCCAAGCCAAATATTTTTGCATCTGGAAACAATTATGGATCTTCAGCACTAGACTTTGGAAGGATTCTATAACATACCGCAATATCTGAAATATTAAACTACAACTTCTGCAAAGTAGGTTATAATGGTTTTACGTTAATGTAAACTCAAGCAATCACAAGTAAAATTATACTTCCTCTAGAATTTGCTTTCTTCGATTCAAAGAAATGTTAAGAATTGAAATGTAAGGAGCAATTTTCGTGAAGACAGGATAAACTACAACAAAAGCATGAAACAGAAACAATACCCTGTAAAACATTTTAAAACGATGAATTTGGATGCTACCCTCTGTAGACTTCCCACTGAACTATTTCATCAATTTTATTTGAAAATAGCTACTGTCTGACCACATTTGTTAATTAGCATTTTAAAAACTTTGCTCAGCAATAAATTAAGGTTGCATTCCATTAACTCAATTTCTTTAACTCTAGCAAATTAGGCATAAAAAAAATGAAAGTTTCTAGTCACAGCACTTTTTGGAACAACTTAAAATAAGCTGACCAAACAGAACCAAATTACTTTGAATGGTCTTGCTTAAGTTTGATCTTTTTGATCACAAAAAAAAAGCTGCTTTATAATGATAAAGCAAAATTCAAATTTCTATTAAGCCTTTATTTGAAATCTGACTTCTACTTGATCTATTACTTTGCAGAAAACAAGATTACTGACATCTTAAAATAATGCAGTCTGAATGCAAGAGAAACTTAACAGTGCACAAGGAATATCCCCACTCAATAAACATATATGCTTACTGTGCTGTTAGCTAGTTCAATAAAGCTCTAGTTGTTTCCTCTGCTTTATCATACCCAAACTCACACTTGATTTTGTTTGCATTCAAATGCAATACCTGTGTCAAGGAACTGAAAGAGATTTCATATAATAGACTTACTTAAGAATGACACCAACTGTAAAGGCAAAGATATATTACTGTGAAATAATTGGATTAGTTCAATTTAGATCACTGTGCATTTATTTTGAACTTTAACAGTCAGTTCACATTTCTCATGTGAATGGGCAGATGCAACATGGTGTTAACAAATTCTGAAACTTCCTTACAAAAGCCCAGTATACAGTTTAAACAGAAGTTTTAGGTTTAGAGTTTGGAACTGCAGTTTAAATAAATTTCCTTCTTACCCAGCTACCACACTGAACTGATGTTAAAATCAGAGCACTCTGGCTGCTCCAATTATTAAGCCAGTTAAGGTAGTGAGTAGTTCAGTCTGCAGCATGTCAAGCATCCAGGTTTAGTCTTTCATTTGTGCTGATTTTATGGCAATATGGATACTAGAAATAACAACTGTGATCTAAGGTTAGGGAAAGGGAAACCCACCCAGGGTTTCCTGCTCAATAGCAGAATTAAAAATGCACATGTATGGATTGTGTGCAGACAGCATCAGGGTTGGCTGTAATATCATCAATATTTCAATTGTCTGTTGACACTCACCAACTATCACAGATGAAAATGACTGATTGGTCAAAGAATTAGAGGGGCCAACATCTGCAGAATACGACTTCAAAGAAGAGCAAGAGGAAGGAGAAACTTGGCAGAAAAATCAGAGAAAAAATCTGCAGTTCTTGAATATCAACCATATTGTCAACTCTTTCTAAAGTAACGACCAATTATTTCGACCCCACCTTTTCAGTCGTGGCAAATTCAGAAACCATCTATATTTGACATAGCTTTATAGTTATCAAACAATGTTGATTCAAATTTATGAACTCCACACAATGTTTTGACATGTGTTCGTTAGATTGCTGTACCATCAAACTTAAATTATGAAAAAAATACACGTGTATGACCTGCTTTCTGGCCCCGATTAACATTATACAAAAAAAGCAAATGAATAAGGATTCTATAATGTTTTTTCTCAGAAACTAATTGCCAGAATATTAAAAGTGACCTTTGGATAAACTAGTAATAACACATTGCCAAGTAAATCAATTTTATCCTCTATAAATATACTGGATAAATATTATAATGGTACATGGTTATCAGGACAAATATACTATCAGTTTTTGCCTTGATATTGTCAATTGCACAAAATAAAAAGTTTCCCACATCTTTGTATTCATTTAAGGACAGTTCCAACAGCAATAAATAAACTAAAAACAGACATACAAAAATATAAATGGATAAAATACTAGAACATTTCTGACCATTTCTCTGTTGTTGATTTAAAGAAAACAGACTCTTTCAGTAATTGTTAATATTTTGTTCCGTAGCATCAATTCTGGTGGTGCCAGTTACTAAGAGGGTAAAATGGATAGGAATACTACATATGCATCTACCAATTAAAAATATTATTAGGATTAAGGCCGATGTGTACATCATTCTCCCTATTAAGAATCTTCCACACCCAAAAAAAATCAAAAATCTGAAACTACAAAACAATGATCTGAACTGAATTGTGGAATTGGGAGTACAGCTTGAGAAGGAAACTAATATTTGATGCAGAAACGAGTTCCATGAGGATTCCAACCTATGAAACCTCCAGAGAAATCTGTGCCCCATTGCAGCTGATACATGCCCACAATATCGTTAAGAAAGCTTAGAGTCATGCCATTTCCAAATTTTCCTGGGGAGTCTGCACAGAATGTTAATAGATTTAATGGAACATGCCCTAGATTGTGGGACTTCTGAAGGCCTCCAGGATAAAAGTACTACAAAACTATTAAGTAATAAATCAACATCACTAAAGCTTGTGGAAAATTTAGATGTGGAAAGCTTAGGACAATTTAGATGGATAATGATTTTAAAGATTCCTTGGATTTAGAAAGACAAAAGCAATGGGAGTTAGTAAGAATACTTTATAAGAAATTACAGTGAAGTTTGAAGCAATGTAGTATTTGAACCAGTAGATAGGTATGTCTATCTAGGACAAATGATAATAGAGGATGGCTACAGCAGCATGGTGGGTCTGTCTAACTGCTAAGGCAGGGTATATTCATGGATGGTGATGGAGAGGTCTGAAAGTTTGGTCAATTCGTATTATCCTGTGAGGAAAAGCTCGACTAAACTGTAGGACAATTCTCTCCATGTTTTGGCATCAATCCCTAGATGTTAGCGAGGAAGACTTTGCAAGGTCAACATCTATGATTCTTAAAAAAGGTCCCTGCTGTTAATGTATACTTAATTCATTTAAGTTGACAGATTCAACTTTATGAACAATCTTTACAGAGTCATTTGCAGTCTATCAAAGAAGCAGACAAAAAAATATGCTTGTTTCCTTCTCACTTTCCTTTCAGAATCAGAGATAAAAAGATTCAGTCCGGCAAACTTGATTAGTCTGGTATCCATCTGTCGGGACAGATGCGAAATGGGAGGGGAGAAAAATGCTTCTTTACATTCAAAGATCAGCATTTCTCATCCATTTTATTCTTCAAAAGACAAATAATTTATGATGAAGTCAATTTAACTACTCAATATTGATTGATATTTCAAAGTTAAAGTGACAGCAGTTGATTGTTGTTCTTCAACAAGGAAGAAGGTCTACGGAATGGGTGTGCTGTGCATTAGAAAACATGGGTTATAATCGTTTATATGAAGCAGAAAGAGGGAGAAAAAGGATGGGCATTAGCAGTACTTCCACAGCTTCTGAAAGAGGTTAACATTTTAATGACCTATATCTGAGTATTAAATATTACAACAGTAATTAATAACCCTGGAGTGAGCTGCTAATGCCCATTATTAGGAAAGAAGCCATAAATGATGTGTTATATTCAAAGTTGTAATACATTCATGATGGTTGTACTGGCATGAGAATATAATTATTTTCTTTGGCAGCCAATACTAACCATTTACCACTCCATCAATAATCAACTCGACAAATGTAGAGAGACAAAGAGTTATTATTTCAAGGGGGTGACCAGACATTAGAACTGGAAAGAGTTATAGATGTCACTGCTCTTATTAAATACAGAGGCTAGGAAAATACAAAAGCCAAGGTACATGATGAGATGGAAGGCAGAATGAGTTTGTAATTGCACAAAAGAAAGAGTGTAAATGAGAATTGGAGAACTATCAGTAAAAGCAACCATGTGAAAAAGGGGCTCCATTTTACCAGAGCGGTGAGGAGAGGAGTGGTGAAGCGAGTGCTGCCGGGAAGGATGAGTTTTCCTGCATTAAAAGGGACTTACCGCGGGAGTCGAGCCTCCATTTGTCATATTTGTATGGTTGTCTTACCCGAAACACTACTCGGGTAGTGTCTCCCACCCATCCTCCTCCTCTAACCAAAAAAAAGGTTCTGTGCACCAGATTGGTAAGGTATCGAGTTTATTTTTTTATTTCTTATTTTTTCAACAGTCTCTTTGGGAATTTAGAAGAGTGGGAATGGAGATTAGGGCAGTTGAATGTTCCTCCTGCAGAATGTGGGAGGTAAGGGTCACCACTAGTGCCCCTGCTGACTAAATCTGCGGGAAGTGCACCCAACTCCAGCTCCTTGAAAACCGCACTAGGGAACTGGAGCTGGAGCTGGATGAAATTTGGATCATTCGGGAGGCAGAGTGAGCTATTAGGGGAGTTACAGGGAGGTAGTCACTCCTAAGGTACACGAAAAAAGCAGATGGGTTACAGTCAGGGGACGGAAAGGGAACCAGCAGGCAATGCAGGGATCCCCTGTGGCCATTCCCCTCAACAATAAGTATACTGTTTTGGATACTGTTGGGTTGGTGTGGGGGGGGGAAAGAGGGGAGACTTACCAGGGGAAAGCAGTGGGGCACAGGGCTCTGGCACAGAGTATGTCCCTGCTGCTCAGAAGGGAAGGGGGAAGAGGAGCAGAACAGTAGTCACTGGGGACTCCATAGTTAGGGGGAACAGATAGGAGGTTCTGTGGGGACAAGACTCACGGTTGGTGTGTTGCCTCCCAGGTGCCAAGGTTCGTGTTGTCTCTGATCGTGTTTTAGGGATCCTTAAGGGGGAGGGAGAGCAGCTCCAAGTCATGGTCCACACAGGCACCAACAACATAGGTAGGAAGAGAGATGGGGATTTAAGACAGAAATTCAGGGAGCTAGGATGGAAGCTTAGAGCTAGGATGAACAGGGTTGTTGTCTCTGGTTTGTTGCCCGTGCCACGTGCTAGTGAGGCAAGGAATAGGGAGAGAGAGGAGTTGAACACGTGGCTACAGGGATGGTGCAGGAGGGAGGGTTTTGGATTCTTGGATAATTGGGGCTCATTCTGGGGTAGGTGGGACCTCTATAAGAAGGATGGTCTTCATCTGAACCAGAGGGGTACCAATATCCTGGGAGGAAATTCGCTAAGGCTATTGGGATGGGTTTAAACTAATCCAGCAGGGGGGATGTGAACCAAAATTGTAGTTAGAGTATAGAAAAGTTTGAAAGGAGGGAGGTCCAAAATCAAGTTTCAGGGACGCAAGATGGCACCAGCAAGCAAGAAGTTGAAGGGTGTCTACTTCAATGCCAGGAGCATCGGAATAAGGTGGATGAACTTGCAGCATGGGTTGGTACCTGGGACTTCGATGTTGTGGCCATTTCGGAGACATGGATAGAGCAGGGAGAGAAATGGTTGTTGCAGTTCCAGGATTTCGATGTTTCAGTAAGAACAGAGAAGATGGTAAAAGAGGAGGATGTGTGGCATTGTTGGTCAAGAACAGTATTACAGTTACAGAAAGGATGTTTGGGGACTCGTCAACTGAGGTAGTGTGGGCTGAGGTTAGAAACAGGAAAGGAGAGGTCACCCTGTTGGGAGTTTTCTATAGGCTTCAATAGTTCCAGAGATGTAGAGGAAAGGAGAGCAAAGATGATTCTCGATAAGAGTGAGAGAGACAGTGTAGCTGTCATGGGGGACTTCAACATTCCAAATATTGACTGGGAATACTATAGTCCGAGTACTATAGATGGGTTAGTTTTTGTCCAGTGTGTGCAGGAGGGCTTCCTGACACAGTATGTAGACAGGCCAACAAGGGGGCGAAGGCACATTAGATTTGGTACTGGGTAAAGAGCCCTGCCAGGTATTAGACTTGGAAGTAGGTGAGCACTTTGGTGGTAGCGATCACAATTCTGTTATTTTACTTTAGTGATACTTTAGTGTATTCCACTGGGCAAGAGTTACAGCTGGGGGAAAGGCAATTACGATGTGATTAGGCAAGATTTAGGAAGCATAGGATGGGGAAGGAAACTGCAGGGGGTGGGCACATTAGAAATGTGGAGCTTATTCAAGGAAAAGCTCCTGTGTCCCCTAGATAAGCATGTACCTGTCAGGCAGGGAAGAAGCTGTAGAGCGCAGGAGCCGTGGCTTATGAAGGAAGTGGAATCTCTGGTCAAGAGGAAGAAGGAGGCTTATGTTAGGATGAGATGTGAAAACTCAGGTCGCTTGAGGGTTACAAGGTAGCCAGGAAAGACCTAAAGAGAGAGCTCAGCAGAGCCAGGAGTAGACATGAGAAGTTGTTGGCAGATAGGATCAGGGTAAACCGGGTATTTAAGGAATAAGAGAATGACGAGAGTAAGATTAGGGCCAATCAAGGATAGAAGTGGGAAGTTGTGTGTGGAGTCAGAGGAGATAGGGGAAGCACTAAATGAATATTTTTCGACAGTATTCACTCTAGAAAACTACAATGTTGTCGAGGAGAATACTGAGATACAGGCTACTAGACTAGGTGTGATTGAGGTTCACAAGGAAGAGGTATTAGAAATCCTGCAGAGTGTGAAAATAGATAAGTCCCCTGGGCTGGATGGGATTTATCCTAGGATCCCAGAGGAAGCCAGGGAGGAGATTGCCGAGCCTTTGGCATTGATCTTTAAATCGTCATTGTCTACAGGAATAGTGCCAGAAGACTGGAGGATAGCAAATGTGGTTCCCCTGTTCAAGAAGGGGAGTAGAGACAACCTAGGTAATTATAGACCAGTGAGCCTTACTTCAGTTGTTGGTAAAGTGTTGGAAAAGGTTATAAGAGATAGGATTTATAATCATCTAGAAAAGAATAATTTGATTAGGATAGTCAGCACGGTTTTGTGAAGGGTAGATCATACCTCACAAACCTTATTGAATTCTTTGAAAAGGTGACCAAACAGGTAAATGAGAGTAAACCGGTTGATGTGGTGTATATGGATTTCAGCAAGGCGTTCGATAAGGTTCCCCACAGTAGGCTATTGTACAAAATGCAGAGGAATGGGATTGTGGGAGATATAGCAGTTTGGATCAGTAATTGGCTTGCTGAAAGAAGACAGAGGGTGGTGGTTGATGGGAAATATTCACCCTAGAGTCCAGTAACTAGTGGTGTATCGCAAGGGCCGGTGTTGGGTCCACTGCTGTTGTTCATTTTTATAAACTATCTGGATGAGGGCATAGAAGGGTGGATTTGTAAATTTGTAGACGACACTAAGGTCGGTGGAGTTGTGGATAGTGACAAAGGATGTTGTAGGTTACAGAGAGACATAAATAAACTGCAGAGCTGGGCTGAGAGATGGCAAATGGAGTTTAATGCGGACAAGTGTGAGGTGATTCACTTTGGTCGGAGTAACCGGAATGCAAAGTACTGGGCTAATGGTAAGATTTGTGGTAGTGTAGATGAGCAGAGAGATCTCGGTGTCCAGATACACAGATCCTTGAAAGTTGCCACCCAGGTTGACAGGGTTGTTAAGAAGGCATACAGTGCTTTATCTTTTATTAATAGAGGGATCGAGTTCCAGAACCATGAGTTAATGCTGCAGCTGTACAAAGCTCTGGTGCGGCCGCCCTTGGGGTATTATGTACAGTTCCGGTCACCGCATTATAAGGAGGATGTGGAAGCTTTGGAAAGGGTGCAGAGGAGATTTACTAGTATGTTGCCTGGTATGGAGGGAAGGTCTTACGAGGAAAGGCTGAGGGACTTGAGGCTGTTTTCATTAGAGAGAAGAAGGTTGAGAGGTGACTTAATAGAGACATAGAAGATAATCAGAGGGTTAGATAGGGTAGACAGGGAGAGTCTTTTTCCAAGCATGGTGACGGTGAGCACGAGGGGGCATAGCATTAAACTGAGGGGTGATAGATATAGGACAAATGTCAGAGGTAGTTTCTTTACTCAGAGTAGTAAGGATATGGAATGCTTTGCCTGCAATGGTAGTAGATTCGCCAACTTTAAGTAAATTTAAGTCGTCATTGAACAAGCTTATGGACATACATGGAATAGTGTAGGTTAGATGGGCTTCAGATTGGTATGACAGGTCAGCGTAACATTGAGGGCCAACACTGAGATCATGATCTGAAATTGTTGAACTCAATGTTGAGTCCAGATGGCTGTAATCTAGAAATAAGACCTTATATTGAGCTCCATTTGAACTTTGACAGAGGCAGAGATCAAAGTACAAAAAACATGGACAGCTTAAGTAATCAAGCTAAAAAATAGCAGGGGTAATTTACTTGGGTTAAGTGTGAGGTTGTCCACTTCAGTGAGAAGAATCGACCACAAGAATATTAGTTAAATGGAGAGATTCTCCAGAAGAGAGAGTAGAGAATGATCTGGATATCATTGTATGTGAATCACAAAAGTTAGCACACAGGTAGAGCAAATAATTAGGAAGACGGGTCAACTATTGGTTACTATAAGGCAAAGAATATATGAACACAAATGTTTCTACAACTGCACAGGACTTACTGAGATGATACGCAGAGTATAGTTTGTGTGCAGTTTTAGTTGTCTTCCTCATTTTTATCTTTACTTAATAGGAGATATCCTTGTATTGAAAGTATTGCTGCACGTATACAAGGCATTGGTAAGACTGCACTTGGAGTATTGTGCACAGTTTGGATCCCCTTACTTGAGGAAAGTGGCATTAGAGGTAATTCATTATTTGATCCCAGAGATGAGGGATTTGTCATATGAAGAGAGATTGAACAGTTTAGGCTTATACTCTCTGGAATTTAGAAAATTGAGGAGAAATTCAAGATGATAAAAGGTTTGGATAAAATAGACAGGGAGCAGATGTTTCCTCTTGAGGGACATTCTTGGATGAGAAGTCATAGTCTTAGGATAAGGGATAGCAAATTTAAAATAAAGTTAAAAAGAAACTACTTCTCCCAAGGGTTGTGAATCTGTGGAATTTGCTACTCTAAATGCAGTGGATGCTGGGACAGTGAGTAAATTTAAGGAGGAGTTAGACAGATTTTTAATTGGCAATGGGTTGAAGGGGTATGGGAGAAGGCAGGAAAATGGGGTGAGGAACATATCAGCCACAACTGAATGGTGGAGCAGACTCGATAGGCTGAATGGCCTAATTCTGCTCTTGTATCTTACGAACTTATGAAAACATTTCCCAGAAGATTCATGAAGCTGATTCCTAGGATGAAGGGGGTGATTATGAGGAAGAATTGAGGAGGTTGGGCCTATTATTTAGAAACATAGGAGTCTGAGGGGATTTAACTGGACAGATGCTGAAAGAAAGCTTTATTGCGTGGGGCTGTCTAAAACCAGGACAGTTTTGAAATGAGCGGAGCCCCATTAAAATTTGGGAGGACGGGGAATTTCTTCTGAGGTTTGTCAGACTTTAGAATATTCTTCTCGATAAAGCACTGGAAAATTGGTGATAGAATAAAGTCAAAGATGAGTTAGACAGGTTTTAACTAAAAAAAGTGGAGAAACTCAGCAGCTACGCAACTTGTAACTTTTATTTTCAGTGCACAGACCTTTGAGGTCCGTGCAAGCAGCGACATGAACAGGATCTCGGAGTTACATAGCTTAGAGGGACCATTGCTTAGCAGATCAAGCAACATCACTGATGCAAGAAAGTTAATATTGTGTATCCAATATGACACTGCTTTAAGATGTTTCCAAAGAAGCATTATTGGATTTGAAATGTGAACTCTTTTGCGAGTCCTGTGGAGTTTCTCCGACATGATCTAACTTTATTTCAGATCTCCAGCATCTACAGTACTCTTTTTATTAGACAAATTTTTGATTGACAAAAGAAGTCAATTGGGTGGGGAGAATAACAGGTAGGAATGTGAAAGTTAAAGCCACAATCAGTCAGTCACACTTGTATCGAATGGTAGAGCGAGTTCAAGAAGCTGAATAGCCTGATCCTGCCCTTATTTCTTATGTACAGATGACTACGAAGAACAGTCCTTACATTTTTCCCATCTCACTATCTTCAAAAGAGCTTTATTGATTTCCATGTTCAGTCCTACTACATAAAACTGACCCTAAGGAAGGAACATGTCCATACTCCTAATTATCAAAATGAGCGTTAAGGAATCTGTTTTCACCATGGTTTAAAATTAAAGTGTTGCTATACAATTAACCCTATAAATTAGAGTATAAAATTTATGCTGACACCTGGAATCTGGCAGGGTTCATTTTGGAAAATGCCATTTAACAACTTTTCCTTAAACGACCTGCATTGAAGTGTTCTTTTACAAACAGATATAGCAAGTTAATGGATAAAAGTAACACTTTCCATCCTGATCTTTTCCTTCTACAGAATTCATCTTAAAGGCTACAGTGGGACAGCTGGCAGGATAAGCAGCCTCAGCCATCTTGGAAATTATTTTAGCACAAAAGATTCAGACAATGACAAATGCCTTTGCAAATGTGCACAAATGGCATCAGGAGGTAAGACAGAAAATGACACTTTTTAAAGAGACATGCATTTATCCTTGGAAAACACACAAGATTGTTAAAGTATGTGGGCAGAAGCATAAACCACTAATTTCTTATGGTTACTTTCTACTTTCTTAAGATTCTGGGTATTTTACCTGACTTTTTAGGATCACATTCCAGAATTCCATCTGCTTTTGATTATGCAGATTTATGGTGACTATGGTCAAATTGTGTTTTTATTGCATAGGATGCTAGGATTTTTCCAGTGTGCTTTCAGTGTTTTGGGGTCTGAATTCCACATTTCTAGTTATTTTCCCATGAAAACCACAATCAGTAACTTTAGCATGAGTGTATCAGTTGCCAAGTGAATTTTGAATGTCAGCGTCCCAAAGCTGTTAGCTAGACTTTGTGCTTGTTCGGTAATTTGAAGAGACAGTCTGAATTAATATTAAGTACTTATGTTTGCAGTTTGGCACACAGGATTTATCGATTCAGGCATTGGGGAAACTCTGCACAAATACAGATTTGCAGCTTGGAGTTTCTGTTGCACTGTTATGCTATGCCATAAGGAAATAAATATTTGGTGTAGTTTTAGTTATTCATACAATTGACTGCCTTGCACATGAAACATCTCTGTTAAATGAATCCAAGCATGCCCAATGAGTCACCTTAATGCAACACAGTCCAGCATGTCCCATTGTCAATATCACAATTGCACAAGTGCAACATCTGCCCACAACCTTCTCCAAAGGGTTGAAGGAAAAACACAAGATATTACAGAATTTCAGTTTTGATGAAAGGTAACGACTTGAAACATTATGATGTTTCGCTCTCCATTATGTTGCTAGATCTGATATGTATTGCCAAGCACTGTTTATTGAAACAATTCTGTTATTTAAAAATATATTCTCCCTTTTACAGAATTATTAGAAACAAGATTAAAACAAATTTTCTCAAACATAGCTGCAATTTGCCATTCCCCAGTGCAATTAGCTAGACAAATCTCCGTGTTGTTACATTAGTATCTTTAGTTTAAAAATACGTTGTTTCCCTCATTTACTATATTCTACACAATTAAACCAAAACTAAAATCTACAACCTCATTCCAAACTTCATGTAAAAGTATTGCAATTGAAGCTAACAGTCCAAACATTGCATTCCAAATAGGAAATTATATATTTTAATAAACAAACTCATTTTAGGCCTCCATTTATAGGAATGAAAGGGACATCTCCATGTGCCATTTTTGACTATAAATTGCCATAATCATAATGTGCCAATTCAACTACATTTCCTTCAGAGTAAAGGCTGGGAACGCCTGATTCTATTATTGTTAAATGTCTGAGAAACAAAATAGTATTTGTTTGCCATTGTCATGCAAACTTCAAAAGGTTGTTGCAGTCACGAAACACAGAATGTGTATAGTTCCCTAGTTTTCAAAATCTTTTTACAAGGAAATATTTTGACATTGACTTCCATCATTTAGTCAGTTTTCTGTGCATTACTGCACAGTAAAATATAGCAAATTTACAAGTATGTTAAATTGAATATTATAAGTATGGACAATTAAAATATAAAATATACATAGATTGTACAATACCAGTACCTTGTCACTACCAGTAAAATTGGCCTTATCAAATTTTCCACAGAAACTCCTTCTCTTGAATAGGTTGTGGGCTGTGATTCCAGTGTTGCAGAGATAATGTATGACTGGAGATACTAAACCACCACCACCGCAATGTTTCAATATCCAGAGTTCTGTTATCAGTCTGGTATCACCTTTATAGAATGTTAGGCTGAGGTGAAGGTGGGAAACAGAAGCAGAAGTAACATTGGTATCAGATTTGAAGCACTGATGCATTGCACATAGTGCTAGAGACTTTTAAAATTTATTCCTTGGGAATCGATATATGAAAAGAGAATCAGCACTGGGAGAATCGCTTAAGTGCGAATGTACAGTGGGTTCTTAAAGCTGCAACATTAGAAAGATCTAACTTATTTATCAGCAGGAGTTGTTTATGAGTGGGAGGGAGAATCTGCAACCAGATTCGAAGTAAACTCTCAATTTTCACATAACCCATTTTATGTGCTTTTTTTTTGCTATCACATTTCTGTCACGCTTCATCGCTCTCCTGCATGCTCTCTATATCTTGTGACATGGTTTGTAAATACAAAGTATGGAGCTGGGCAGCTGTCCATGACATTACCATGTTGGTATTCATGATACGCCAAGTCAAAAAATGGTGACCATCAATATCAAATAAGACAATTAAATTTTGTTCCCCATCACATCAACATGGAATTCATTCCCAAGAGGTCATTTGACCAAACATGCCTGAGCCAACTGTTCAAAAGCGCTATCCAAATGATCCCACTACTTCCCCATTCCTTTACAAAATATATTCAATTACATTTTGAAACTTACCATTCATTTGTTTCCATCCTTTTAACCCAGATAATAAAATCACTTAATTATAAATAGAATGGTTAATTTCACCTCTGGTTCTTCTGCAGATTATTGACACCCCCTACCATGAGAAACAGTTACTCTTTATGCGTTTTGTCTAAATCCTTTGGAATTGTGAACACCTCCATTTAATCTTTGATTAAATTTTCCTAGCTTAAGAAGAATAATGTCAGCATCCATAGTCTCTCCACATAAATGAAGTCCTTTATGGTGTCATTTTACCATGTCAACAATTAATATTAACTTGCATTTATATCGCAACTTTACTGTGGCCATTTCATTAGCCGCGATGCCCCTGGCAACCTCATCTGGGTTGGGTCAGCTTCTATAGTTCATACAAAGGTCTACCTTTTCACCACCTCTGTTAGAAGAATGCTTGTCCAAAATCTCACCTTGGTAATTTCTTTCAGGTAAAAATTGGAGGCATCATTTTTGGTCTGTTGTACCTTGCCAACAGTTTAATTACCCTGCCACTGTCTGACAATGAACTAGATTGTTCAGAACCTTAGCTTCCTGCTTGATTCTAGGCAGATCTTGTGACCTTGGAGAGTCTCCATCACAAAGATCATCTGAATCCACTATTGGAACATTGCTTGCCTTCAAACTACTTCAGCCAACTGTTGCTGTTAGCCATGCCTGTGTCATTCGAGACTGAACCAATACAATGCTCTACGCGTTATCCAAATCTTATTTCCTAATGTTTTGTACTCAATCCTTATGGATTGACCTAAATTGTAGCATGGTCTCCAAGACAATCCAGCTTAATATTCTCATCCTCATGCTGAGATTTCTTTATGGCCTTGTCCTTCCCTAACTTGGCAACCTCCTGCAGCTCTACAACAGCTTTAACTTTTTTAACTCCTTACTCTCCATCATTATGACTATACAGTTATCTGTCTTGGCCTCACAAATAAAAATCCCATCTCTCAACATTCTAAAAGCTGCACATTCTAGGACACTACGGACAATTTAGTATGGCCAATCCACTTAACCTGCACATCTTTGGACTGTGGGAGGACACTGGAGCACCTGGAGGATACCCAGGCAGACACAAGGAGAATGTATAAAATACACCCAGACACTTGCCTGAGAGTGGAATCAAACCTGGGTCTCTGGCACTATGCAGCAGCAATGCTAATCACTGAGTCACTGTACCGTTAGTGCTAATGATCTCATTTCTATCTTGCTAAATATGTCGTAAGATAAATGTTTGTGTAATGCATTTTCTTAACTGTGAAATAGCTGGTTAATGTATTTTTAGCTGAACCATGGTTGTTTTACTGTAATCCAATCCCTTGATCTGAATGCATATAGCCAATGATCCAATCTTCAGTAAGAATAGCCAGGAGGAAAAATATTCAGCCGAGAAGAAGTTCTTGATAATCATTTACAAGATTTAACCTTAATTTGTGATCTCCAAGGTAGTCTTAATCTGTGTGCCACAGACAAGAGTGGGTATGTTGCAGCTTCTGTAGCCAACTTCCATTTGATGTTTTGCATTGTGTTTTCTTCCCTTCACAGGATGGTGGTTTGATGCTTGTGGCCCATCTAACCTGAATGGATTATACTACTCAGCGGGTCAGAATACAAATAGATTCAATGGAATCAAATGGTACTACTGGAAAGGGTCAGGATACTCTCTCAAAGCTACAACTATGATGATCAGACCTGCAGATTTCTGATTATAATTCTTGTACATATTTTTGTCAGTTGTATAAAGATATTTCTTTCAGGAAGTCTGTAAAAACATAATTCCTACTATATTTAATATGTCAGCTAATATGTACACCATGCATTAATATTTTACGTTGTTTGAAAGTCAAGAAACCAGGTCCCAATGAACAAAGGAAGGCAAACTTGCCTGTGAATGACCTTGCATATATATTTTATTGTAGTCAATTCCTTTTTATGAAGAAGCATTAAGTAAACAGAGATAAACACTGGGAATACTAAAATATCAACCGAAATTGAACCCCTGCAAGAGAGGTTGATTCGCTTCTTGGTGACACTACTAAATGTAGTCATGTAGGAAATTAATTACTTTACAGTTCAGATGGTATATTAATGAGTAATGAATACTTGAACATCATTACCATGCTTACATTTCAATAGGTTTCTTTTGTTCTTCAAAGAAAAAAAGATCTCAAATAAACAAAAACTGGAATTATGAAAGATCAAAAATACAATTAAAAGAACCATATTTTTTAAGATTTAAGGTATTTTTTATTTCAAAGTAATTATCTTGCTCAGTGAGCGTTTGTTTGAAACTTGCAAACTTCCCCCCCCCCCCTCACAGGTCAAAGTATATTGTGCCAAATTAATTTCTTTTGAATTTTTTTTACATTGTCCAACAGAAGCATATGTTCCTGATTTGTTCCAGAAACTTTAATTCCACATACAATTTTATATTGTCATCCATTAGAAAAGAAAAATTAATGATGCTGTCCCTTTGCAGTGCAATTTTAGCTGGTTAACTGATGTATTTAATAACTTATTACGCATTACATTCTGAGTTCTTTAATTTGATCAATGAAACACAAGAAATTGTTGTACTTCTAAACAGTGCCAGGTTACAGACAGATTGAATGGTTAGGATGTGAAGATTTTTAGGTGATATCTGAACTTAATTAAAGAACATTTTTCTGATTAACTTCTTTTATGGGTGTTGAATGAAGAGACTCCCAAATTAGTAAAAAGACTTCTGAGTGATTAGGGACTTCAAAATCATAAATGTTTTTATCAGTTTGGGAAGCTGTGAATTTATTATATTGACTTCCATGATTGAACAGTGTCCTATGACAAAACTAACTTAGTAGCAAATACTTGTTCTTCAGATATCATTGAAGAAACCTTCCACAATAACTATGGACAATAATTTTGATCATTGCTTTTTGAGTCTTGTCCAGAGATATAGTTATTTAACTACATGGAAATCAAAGATAATGGGGAGAATCCAGAAAGTTGCCAAGATCAAATCACCCACATTCTTATGTAATGGTGTAACATGATTGAGGGACCATATGGCCTATTTATGCTCCTAGTTACACTCCTCTTCATTGTTTAATCAAAATAATTCTGGAGCTTAGTTCAGCAAATTATTATTTCCTTAAAAATACATATAAACATAAGTACTATATTGTGTTTTGCTTCAATAAGAGAATAGAATTTCTTAAGAAAGATATTCAAAGGAATCTTTCAGGAAAAACCATGCACATGCCTCAGTATGCGAAACATGAGACAGTTGAACAACCACCAAAGTGTGAACTTTACTGATTCTCAATGCTCATGCAGGGACTGGTAAAATAAAATTGTAACTACAAGCAACTAAAGGACCACAGAAACCCATGGGTCAACAGAATTAGTTTAAATCTCCAGTAGTTGTGAATGAGATATTTGAAATTTCATGTGCCTCATAAAAATCAGCACTTGTCAAATAGAGCTCAGACTGATCAAACCAGAACAAGGGGACCACAATCTTAAAATTAAAGCTAAGCTTTGACAAATGAAAGCAAGATTTGGATCTGCTTGAAGAGAAAAAAAAACACAACATAAGGTTTTTTAAAAACATTTTACAAGTATAACATGACATTTGTACAATTCGCTTTCTCTGAGCTTCATATTGCTCTCAACAATACTTCATACAGTTGCTCATACAGTTTGTTCCTCTTAAAAGATGATGACTGAATACTTTGAATTAAAACATTTTATGAGTATGCTGTGTCATTAATTCTGCTTAATTCACATCACATTATTAAATAATTCTTGGTACAATATAAGTCAAGATAAATACAAGAGCAAATAATTTGAGTTGGCCATTCAACCCCTCAAGGTTGGTCCTATCAATCAACAAGATCATTGTTGCTCTGCCTCAGGTGTCATCCATTTTCTACCAACTCATCACAGCTTTCAACTCCCCAATATTTCAAGAATTTGTCTCCCTCTCTTTAAATGCTTCTTGATCTAGCCTCCACAACTTCTGGGTAAATAATTCCAGAAATTCACTCCCCTCTGGGGGAAAAAAATAACTTCTTTGCATCTCAATTTCAATTAGTGCTCTCTTATTCTGAAACAATGATCCCTCTAACTATCCCATTGTAGATTCCTCATGCCTTCACCAAAACATGCTCTTCCACCTATTTTTGTATCAGCAGCAAATTTGTATATGTTACACACTGCTCCATTCTCCATGTAAATAATGTAGGCAGCAAATAATTGAGGTCTTAAGGACTGATCCTTCTGGCTCTGAGTTAAGTCCTACCAATCTGAAAAGTACCCATTTCTCCTGATTGTCTTCTATGTGTTAACCAAACTCAAATCCATGCGATACATTATTCTCAATACTGTGAGCTCCTACCTTTTGCAAACATATTATATATGGCACCTTATCAAATACCGTCTGGAAATCCAAAACCACCTATTCCCCTTTATCAATTCTGCTCATTATATCTTGGAAAAACTCTTGTAAATTTATCAGAGATGGTTTTCCTTTCACAAAATCATGTTGACACTGACTGCATTAAGCTTTTCTAAATGGCTTGCCTTTTCTTCTGTAATTATTGACTCTAACATTTTCCCAATGATCGATGTTAGGCTAACTGGTTTATAGTTTTGGGTGCTGTCTTCTTCCCTTCTTGGGAGGTGTGCCTCATGAGTGGTTTTCCAGTCTGCTCAAACCCATCCAGAATCCAATGAGTTCTGGAATATTTTGACTAATACCCTCACTATGTCTTAAGCCACTTCTTTTAAACTCTTGAGTACAGACCTGGTTACCTGTCTGTCTTCAGTACCATTCATTTATCAAATAATTTGTCCGTTGTGATAGAGACTGCTTGCAGATGATCAGTCTACCCAGATACAACCAAAATTTGGATGATAAGCTTAGTTGGTTAAAGTGCCTGTTAGTAAACAGGAGTCCCTGGTCAAATAATAGTGGTGCCAATACCTAACTTTAAATCACCTAACTTTAATCTAACCAGAGATCTGGTAATGTCTAATGAGGCAGAATCTTTCAAAGGACACCTGAGGATTTAAGGGCCTTCTTGTGGTGTAGAGGGAGAGTCTCTACACCTGGACCAGGAGGCCTGTGTTTAAGGCTTTACCTGCAGCAGAGGTGTGTTATCATATCTCTGAACAGGTTGATTAGAAAAATAGGTTACATTAAGAAAAAGAACTTGTAATTGCCCTGCTGAACATTTAACACCGAAGAAAATTAACTTTGACAAACACAGTATTAAGAACCAATAGAGTCCTGTTGACAGTACTTGTTAAAAGCAGATAACACCCGAATCACATTCAATCAGACTTTTCCTGATGTACAGAATTGTTGGCAGTTACACGAGAAAACCATGAAGAAATCTTATCACACTGGGTTCATTGAACAATTTTGATCTTTTTGCATATAGGAACATTAATATATCAGATGGAATTGCCATCGGTGCTAGGTCCACTACTTTTCATCATTTATATAAATGATTTGGATGTGAGCGTCAGAGGTACAATTAGTAAGTTTGCAGATGACAACAAAATTGGATAGCGAAGGAGGTCACCTCAGATTACAACAGGATCTTGATCAGATGGGCCAATGGGCTGAGAAGTGGCAGATGGAGCTTAATTCAGAAATGTGAAGTGCTGCATTTTGGGAAAGCAAATCTTAGCAGGACTTATACACTTAATGGTAAGGCCCTATGGAGTGTTGCTGAACAAAGAGACCTTGGAGTGCAGGTTCATTGCTCCTTGAAAGTGGAGTTGCAGGTAGATAGGATAGTAAAGGAGGCGTTTGGTATGTTTTCCTTTATCGGTCAGAGTATTGAGTACAGGGGTTGGGAGGTCATGTTGCGGCTGTACAGGACTTTGGTTAGGTCACTGTAGGAACATTGCATGTAATTCTGGTCTCCTTCCTATCGGAAAGTTGTTGTGAAACTTGAAAGAGTCCAGAAAAGATTTACAAGGATGTTGCCAGGGTTGGAGGGCTTGAGCTAGTAGGAGAGGCTGAACAGGCTGGGGCTGTTTTCCCTGGAGCGTTGGAGGCTGAGGGGTGACCTTATAGAGGTTTACAAAATTATGAGGGGCATGGATAGGATAAATAGACAAAGTACGTTCCTGGAGTGGGGGAAGTCCAGAACCAGAGGGCATAGGTTTAGGGTGAGAGGGGAAAGATATAAAAGAGACCTTAGGGGCAAGCTTTTCACGCAGAGGTGGTATGTGTATGGAATGAGCTGCCAGGTGAAGTGGTGGGGGATGGTACAATTGCAACATTTAAAAGGCATTTGGATGGGTATATGAATAGGAGGGGTTCAGAGGGATATGGGCCGGGTGCTGGCAGGTGGGACTAGATTGGGTTGGGATATCTGGTTGGCATGGACGGGTTGGACTGAAGCTGTACATCTCTATGACTCTGATGCAACTCCATAAGCGGAAAGGCAGATACGAAAGTAAATAATCTTATGGCTCAGCAGTATCACTTTTGCAATGACAAAAACTGACCAGCAAAACACTTAGTCAGAGTAGAACAGTGTGGAAAGTCATTTGTTACACAGTTAGTATTTGAGTTGAAAGTAACAAATACATCATGTAAGAAGGTAGTAACAGAGATTGTGGCATATTGTTCCACTCCTATTTATGGCCTCAAAGATCACTTTTTTGAATATACTTGGGATATAAGTCAACTTACTTTTCAGCCAGGACATGTTATACACTCATTAATTTGAAATATGCGTTTGGATCTATTTTTCTCAAGGCTCAAAAGACTAAATTGCATGCCAATGTCTACAGCAATCTTAACTCATAGCCCTTTCTAGTTCGCAATAGTGGCGATAATAGATGATTTCATTTTAATATATGGAAATCAAAATTAACCAGCACAGTCCTCCTTATTTTTGAAAGTAATTACTCACATTCAACAACATGGTATGTATTTTCATTAGGAACCACTTTAAACAAACCCTGTATCTTAACAGGTCAGGCAGCAAATGAAGAGCAGGAGAATCGACGTTTTGGACAAGAGCCCTTCATGAGGAGCCCTGTTCCTCAGATGCTGCCTGACCTGCTGTGCTTTTCCAGCACCCACTGTCAACTCTGATCCCCAGCATCTGCAGTTCTCACTTTCTCCTATATTTTAACAATCAATTCATATTTCCCTTATTCCACTGTATAAAAGAGACTACACTAATTTCTGCCTCAGTGCTCAGATATAATTCAGACCATGTAAGCTAACCAAATCATGCTAGCTAATGAGGAAATGAGGGAGATTTGATAGGTTGAGCCAAATTAAAAACTATATGAATCTTTCTCAATCAGCAGGAAGCTTGGCAATTCTTGTGCTTCTGTATTATTCTTTGGATTCAACACCAACTTCACAATTTGGTTGTATAATCTAGGTTGAAACTCCCGTAGAATACCAAGGGAGCGCTGCATTATCAGAGCTCTATCATCTAGTAAGCTGTTAAGTCAAATGGAAATCCCGATGACCTGCTTAACATGCGTTCTTCAAACAAAATTACTAAATGAACAAATTAACTAGTTATCCATCTAATTTACTGTTTGAGCAATCTTGTTATATGCAAGTTAGCTGTTGGATTCGCCTATAAAGAAACAGCAGTGATAATTCTTCAAATGTAAAATTATTGCATCTACAGCATTTTGGGATATCCTGGAGAATTGAAATACATTATATAAATACAATTTCTTTAATCATGTGCTTTTTTTCTTTCCAAGGAATTTCCGCTTCTTTTAGCTCCTTTCATAATCTCACGACATCTCAAAATTTCTTACACTGAAGAATATTTGACATATAGTCACTTATCACGTAGGGAACACAGCAGCAATGTCACATAAATGATAATGATATAATACTTTGTAGTGACGGCGATTAAAGAATAATTACACTACTGAAAGCTTCCCTGTTCCTCTTCAAAAAGCCTAGTGGGAACTTTTCCATCCAAATGCATCTCTTACAAAGTAATACTTCCTTCATAAATAAAGTAATACTACACTACCAGCTCAGAATTTATGTTCCCTTTTGTTTCAAGAAAGTGGAATATTTTCTTCATGATGAAAGATGAGGAATTGTGAAGGCAAAAAGAGGTCTGGTGTTCAGGTACACAATTCTATAAACAGTAGCACATAGGCACAAACAACAATTAATACAACCTTTATCTTAAAATATCTGGAATACAAAGAGGGAAAAAGTCATGCCTTAGATGTACAGAACTTTGGTCATGCCCATCTGGAACAGTGTGTTCAGTTCTGGGAACTGAGCCTCAGGACAAATATATTAACCTGGAATGGAGGACAATGCAGATTCAATGGAATTGTACCAATGGATTAAAGTGCTAAAGTATGCAGATAGTCTGTCTAAACTTGGAGGGTGTATTTTTGAATTTTGAACTACTGGCAAATGGAGTTGCTGTGTGATTCAATGATTAACTTGTAAGTTTATTTTCTGCAATGGCGACCTTTTTTTTTTAAACACAGCATTTAAGAGAGACTTCCTGGTGAATAATGGGGTTTATTTACATTGGGAGTTTTTCTCTGCTGCGAATAAAATAAATGATTGTGCATTAGGTCCCGCTGATAAGGTCAGGGATTGATTTTTTTTAAATAGGGAAAACACTCATAGCTTGGGGAAAAGCTTTTTGAGTTTCAGTTTGGAACACATTTTCAGAAGTGTTTGGCTAAAGCTGGATGCATAAAACAGTTACTCTTGAGTAATGAAGATAGTTTAGGAGTGTTAAGAAAGCATTTACCTCAGTGTAAGGAGTTTAGTTTAAAGGTTTGAGACCAGAAGTGCTTCGTAAACATTTGGGTTATTTGAAGCTAAAAAGTTTAAGCTCAGTTATATGAAGGCCTCTGAAAGAGGATATCAAATTCTCACAACTAGGGATTGAAGCGAAGTTAAATCCAATCTTGATACAGAAGGGCATTCTCTCTGGTGTGAGTACTGCAATAGGATGCTGTTGGGATTAATAAGATTTTATTTTGTCATTTGTTTTGAAATATTTAAACATGTGTTATATGTAAATAATTTGATGAATTCTATTTTATTTTCATTTCTTTTGCATAATAAACTTGTTTTATTTTTGAACCTGAATCTGCAGCACTGCGTTTGCATTTTAGTGGAAGATCACCTTGTTGAAAACAAAACAAAATACGATCCATAAAACCAGATTTCAGTCTGGGATCTCACTTGTCCAGTTTTAACATCAGCTGGGATCATAACAACACTGTACAGTGAGCTTTACAAACATGGGTTGGGGGGAGGGGTGCAGTTAGCAATTTGATTGTCATGTACAGGAGAAGGAAATGCAATTTGATACAACTTGCTAGACTTTGGAATGTATGGCTTATGCAGTGAGCAATATACTGGCACTGAAATTCATATACCACATTCCTCACTTGAGATAGAGGAAGACCTTCTTTTTGACTTGACAGAATTCAGGTTTGTTGTGTACCCACCATCACATGAACAAAAGCAATATGAAACAGCTAGTTCCTTCTGCTGCTTCAACATTTGAGATAACTCATCTTTCCAGCATAATAAGGTAGACATTTTTCAGGCCTTGAAAAGTAGCAGCTCTTGGCCTGTTTGTGAGTTAGTGTGATACATAGTGAAGAATGATCTCCTCAGGGTAAGCATTACCTGTAGGATTTCTCTGATGCACCTTATTTCAGCATCATGTTTGCATGGTGAACAAATAGATTGGGCCCTAATTACAAGACTGTCGATAAGGCCAATCTTATAGCATGTGAAACTGTAGGAATCTCAACACGTATACTGACCAGTGAAGGTAGATTTATAGTAGACAGCAGGAGACACCCGCTGGCTGATTTCTCAAGTAGGACATTGAGGAAAGGCTTGACTTCATGACTGCTGTATTTCAATGATGATTTTGAGTGCAGCAATGGGTGAGTTGGACCAAAGAGTGTTTCCGTGCTGTATGATTCTCTGACTCTATGTAAGGGAATCCTTACATTTGCTATATTTGGACCTGAGGCTACATATATCATCTACGTGTCAGAAATAGAGAAGGGGTAGGTGTCATTATGTCCTACTAAAGTCTGGAAGATACAAGATTGAATTCTTGGTCAAATAGTTGAGAGATGGATAGTTTAAAACAACACATTTGCTCCACTCAAATCTTATCACCTCAAGAATGGAAACTTGCAGGGAATCGATCATCAAATGCGAAGGGTAAAGTTACTATAATCCTACTGGACCATAGGACTGCTGTCTCATTGGAGTGGGCCAACTGGTGGTGGTTTAAACAGAGTCACCATGCTTTGGGGAAAGGGGGAAACTTGAGAAGAGGTGATGTGGGAATTGAACTGATAATGTTGGCATCACTCCGCATCACAAATCAACTGTCCAACCAACTAAGCTAAGCTAACTGATCCCCTCCAGACTCATTATTGTTATACAAACAGCCGATGCTAGAAATGCTCAGCAGGTCTGGCAGTATCTCTGGGAAAAGAAAGTCAATTTTTGAGGTTTTTTTTAAAAATCAGAACTGGGAAAAGTTGGGCATGTATTATGTTTTTGGCAAATGAAAAAGTGGAAGGTGAGAAGAACAAGGAGCAGACATGAAATGACAAAAGGTTTCACGGTGCATTGCCGAAAGGAATGGCAATATGACAAGGAAAAAATGATGCGTTTATAGAGGTGGTGTGAAGAATAGGTCTTGAATAGTTGCTGACTGAGAGCAAAAGAAATAAGACAGAAATAATAATGATTGGGTCAATGGGCTGAGAAGTTCAAGGTTTGGGAGAAGATTTGTAGCTCGGGTGCTCATTGTGGTGGTTCTTTTCGCCGAGCTGGGAATTTGTCTTGCAAACGTTTCGTCCCCTGTCTAGGTGACATCCTCAGTGCTTGGGAGCCTCCTGTGAAGCGCTTCTGTGCTGTTTCCTCCGGCATTTATAGTGGCCTGTCTCTGCCGCTTCCGGTTGTCAGTTCCAGCTGTCCGCTGTAGTGGCCGGTAGATTGGGTCCAGGTCGATGTGTTTGTTGATAGAGTCTGTGGATGAGTGCCACTCATCCACAGACTCTATCAAACACATCGACCTGGACCCAATCTACCGGCCACTACAGCGGACAGCTGGAACTGACAACTGGAAGCGGCAGAGACAGGCCACTATAAATGCCGGAAGAAACAGAACAGAAGCGCTTCACAGGAGGCTCCCAAGCACTGAGGATGTCACCTAGACAGGGGACGAAACGTTTGCAAGACAAATTCCCAGCTCGGCGAACAGAACCACAACAACGGGCTGAGAAGTGGTAGCTGGAGTTTATTTTAGATAAGTGTAAGATGTTGCATTTTGGGAAAGCAAATCTTAACAGGACTTATACACTTAAATGGTAAGGTCCTGAGGAATGTTGCTGAACAGAGAGACCTTGGAGTTCAGGTTCATAGCTCCTTGAAAGTGGAGTCAATAGGAGATAGATAGGATCGTGAAGGTGGCATTTGGTATGCTTTCCTTTATTGGTGAGAGTCATGAGTACAGGAGTTGGGAGGTCATGCTGCGGCTGTACAGGACATTGGTTAGGCCACTATTGGAATATTGCATGCAATTCTGGTCTCCTTCCTGTCGGAAAGATGTTGTGAAACTTGAAAGGGTTCAGAAAAGATTTACAAGGATGTTGCCAGGGTTGGAGGATTTGAGCTATAGGCAGAGGTTGTACAGGCTAGGGCTGTTTTCCCTGGAGTATCGCAGGCTGATGAGTGACCTTTATAAAGGATTATAAAATCATGAGGGGCATGGATAGGGTAAATAGACAAGTTATTTTCTCTGGGGTAGGGGAGTCTAGAACTAGAGGGCATAGACTTAGCCTGAGAGGGGAAAGATATAAAAGAGACCTCGGGCAACCTTTTCACGCAGAGGGCGCTGTGTGTATGTGGAGTGGGCTGCCAGAGGAAGTGCTGGAGGTTAGTACAAATGCAACATTTTAAAAGCACCTGGATGGGTATATGAATAGGAAGGGTTTGGAGGGTTATGGGCCAGGGGCTGGCAGGTGGAAACAGTTGGGGTTGGGATATCTGGTCAGCATGGACGAGTTGGACCGAAGGGTCTGTTTCCATGCTGTACATCTCCATGACTCTATGACCAAAAACCAGCAATGATGAGGAAATAAATGGGAACTGAAGTTACAATTGTTGAACTCAATGTTGAATCCCGAAAATTTTAATGTGCCTATTCAGAAAATAATATTACTGTTCCATAAACAAAGCCTGGAACATGGTTTTGCTGTTTGGTGATTTGCAGCAGAATTCTGGTAGCTTTCATTTTGGCACAAAACAGTAGTACTTTTGTCAAAGATTAAATGGCCCATCATCTGAGGCACCTATTTCTTTTATGTACAGTTAACAATCAGTATGACCAAGTGTTTTGATCTGTATGGTCCTTAAGAGCTGAATGGAACATAGAACATATAACAATACAGCACAGAACAGGCCCTCGATGTTGCGCTGACGTGTGAACCATTCTAAGCTTGTCCCCCTACACTATCCCAAAATCATCCATGTGTCTATCCAAAGATTGTTTAAATCTCCCTAAAGTGGCTGAGTTAACGACATTGGCAGGTAGGGCATTCCACACCCTTACCATTCTTGGAGTGAAGAGCCTGCCCCTGACATCTGTCTTAAATCAATCACCCCCCAATTTGTAGTTATGCCCCCACGTAAAAGCTGACGTCATCATCCTAGGAAAAAGACTTTCACTGTCTACCCTCCGATCATCTTGTATGTCTTGATCAAATCCCCTCTTAGCCTTCTTCTCTCCAATGAGAACAGACCCAAGTCTCTCCCAAGTCTTTCCTCATAAGACCTTCCCTCAAGACCAGGCAACATTCTGGTAAATCTCCTCTGCACCTTTCCCAATGCTGCCACATCCTTCCTGTAATGGGGGCAACCAGAACTGTACACAATATTTCAAGTGTGGTCGCACCAGGGTTTTGTATGGTTGCAGCATGACATTGCAGCTCTGGAACCCAATCCCTCTACCAATAAACCTAGCACACCATATGCCTTCTTAACAGCACTATCAACCTGGGTGACAACTTTCAGGGATCTACGTACGTAGACTCCAAGATCCTTCTGCACATCCACACTCCCAAGAATCTTTCCATTGACCCAGTACTCTGCCTTCCTATTATTCTTCCCAAAGTGAATCACTTCACATTTAGCTGCTTTCAACTCCATTTGCCACCTCTCAGCCTAATTCTGCAGTCTATCCAAGTCCCCCTGCAATATTCTTCCACACTGTCCACTAGTCCAACGATTTTAATGTCATCTGAAAACTTACTAACCCATCCAGCTATGCCTGCGTCTAAGTCATTTATAAAAATGACAAACAGCAGTGGTCCCAAAACAGATCCTTGCGGCACACTACTAGTAACCGGACTCCTGGCTGAATATTTTCCATCAACCACTACTCGCTGCCTTCTTTCAGTAAGCCAGTTTCAAATCCAAACTGCTAAATCACCCTCAATCCCATGCCTCTGCATTTTTTTCCAACATCCTACCATGTGGAACCTCATCAAAGGCTTTACTGAAGTCCATGTACATGACGTCAACTGTCCTAACCTCATCTATATGCCTGGTCACAAACATGAGGTTTGTGAGACACTACCTGCCCTTGATGAAACCATGTTGATTAACTGAAATCAAATTGTTGCTTGCTAGATGATTATAAATCCTCTCTCTTATAATTCTTTCCAAAGCCTTTCCTACAACAGAAGCAAGGCTCACTGGTCTACAGTTACCTGGGTCATCTCTACTGCCTTCTTGAACAAGGGCACAACATTTGCAATTGTCGAGTCCTGCGATACTAAACCTGTAGACAATGACGACTCAAATATCAAAGCCAAAGGCTCCGCTATCTCCTCCCTAGCTTCCCAGAGAATCCTCGGATAAATCTCATTCAGTCCAGGGGACTTGTCTACTTCCACTCCTTCTAGAATTGATAATACCTCTTCGTCACTAACCTCGATCCTTTCTAGTCTAATATCTCATTCTTCTCCTCTACAATATTCTCCTTTTCCGGAGTGAAAACTGATGAGAAATGTTCATTTAGCACTTCCCCGATCTCCACAGGGTCCACATTCAACATTCTACTTCTGTCTTTAACTAGCCCTATTCCTACCCTCGTCATCCTTTTATTCCTCACATATCAATAGAAAGCTTTAGGGTTCTCTTTTATTCCACCTGCTAAAAGCTGCTCATGTCATAGAGTCATAGAGGTGTACAGCATGGAAACAGACCCTTCGGTCCAACCCGTCCATGCTAACCAGATATCCCAACCCAATCTAGTCCCACCTGCTAGCACCCGGCCCATATCCCTCCAAATCCTTCCTATTCATATGCCCATCAAATGCCTCTTAAATGTTGCAATTGTACCAGTCTCCACCACATCTTCTGGTAGCTCATTCCATATACATACCACGCTCTGTGTAAAAAAGTTGTCTCTTAGGTCCTCTCTTTGCTCTTCTTAACTCTCTTTAAATCCTTCCCAGCTAATCTGTGACTCTCCATCGCCTCATCTGAACCATCTTGTCTCATCAACACATAAGCCTCCTTCTTCCATTTAACAAGAGATGCCACTTCTATAGTAAAGCACGGTTCCCTTACCTTATCACTTCCTCCTTGCCTGATAGGGACATACTGATCAAGGACACACAATATCTGTTCCTTAAACCAGCTCCATATTTCCACTGTCCCCATCCCCAGCATTTTGCTATCCTATTCTATGCATCCTAATTCTTGCCTAATCGTATTATAATTGCCTTTGCCCCATCGATAACTCTTGACCTGTGGCATGTACCTATCCCTTTCCATCGCGAAACTAAACGTAACGGAATTATGGTCACTCTCTCCAAAGAGCTCACCTACAACTAAATCAAACACCTGGCCTGGTTCATTACCAAGCACTAAATCTAGTGTGGCCTCTCCTCCTATCAGCCCTTTGTCAGGAAACCCTCCTGTACACATTGGACAAAAACTGATTCATCCGATGTGTTAGAGTTATAGCATTCCCAGTCAATGTTGGGGAAGTTAAAGTCCCCCATAATGACCACCTTGTTCCTTTCACTTCTACCAAAAATCATTTTGCCAGTCCTCTCCTCCACTTGCCTGAACTCTGCGGGGGCCTCTTAAAAAAAATCCAAGCAGTGTGACCTCTCCACCCCTGTGTCTAACCTCAGCCCACACTACTTCAGTAGACAAGTCCTTGTCTTTCAGCCACCGTTATACTATCCTTAACTAACAAGGCCACACCTCCCCCTCTTTTACCGCCTTGCCTGTTCTTAACGAAAGATCTGAACCCTGGAACCTGTAATATCCATTTCTCACCCTACTCTATCCATGTCTCCGAAACGGCCACAACAAAGTCCCAAGTACCTATTCATGCTGCAAGTTTATTTCGGATCGGAAGAAATCTCAATAACAAACCCCAACTCCCAGGTGGTGCAACTGCACTAGGAATGCAAGGGTTGTCAGAAAACCTTTTTCAGAAACACTGACAGTACTCTTAAAGAATGTATGCTGACATTGAAACAAATATGGAACAAGTATTTTCTGTATGATTCAGTTAAATTGAATTCATGACATCTCCTCTTGCTTTCACGGATTCCAATGTTGAACCATGTTTCCAGAATACTTGTAGGAGTAGAAGTGCTTCTAAATTAGATTACCTACAGTGTGGAAACAGGCCCTTTGGCCCAACAAGTCCACACCAACCCTCCGAAGAGAAACCCACCCCCCGATATTTACCCCTGGCTAATCCACCTAACATTACGGGCAATTTAGCATGGCCAATTCACCTAACCTGCACATCTTTGGACTGTGGGAGGAAATCGGAACACCTGGAGGAAACCCACGCAGACACATTCTCTGTGTGGAGAATGTGCAAACTCCACACAGACAGTTGAACCCAGGTCTCTGGCGCTGTGAGGCAGCAGTGCTAACCACTGAGCCACAGTGCCACCCCCTATGATTACTGTATTATTATGACTATGTTGTTAACACAAACATTTATTACCTGATCCCATCAATTAACCAGCTGACACCGAACCTCGTCCAAAGGAACTGTAATACTGTATCAAAATATTTACACCAACCAATATGGGATGGCATTTTTTTGTCAATGTCAGAACAACAAGATTATTCATTACAAACAGAAAGAGGGTGTTGTGGTAGATGAGTGGGACTGCTTCTGTTCAACATTCTAGCAGTCATCACAAAAATCAAGACAAAAATTCTAAAAAAAAATCAATAGACATGGTCTGAATATCATGAATTGCCAGTATATTTTTTAAACTGTCTTGGCAGCACAGGCACTAAAATATGACAGTTATTAAAACCATTTTTTTAAAATGTAGAGTAAAAACCTGTTAAAATGGCTGCCTAGGGATCAGCAGCCTTGACAACTTTAATACAGGTTGTCATGCTTCCACAAAGTTCTCATTTTGAATTTATAATAGGTGCAAGTCTCCCACTCAAATGGGCTTGTCAAGAGTGTACTCTTCGGTGAAATTTCATGCCTGCTTTGTTGTAACTGACGCCAAAGCATTAAGATAATGGACTCCTACAGTCTATGTCTCCAGGTTTCCAACATATGAAAGAAGTCTGATAAGACCAGCTATCCAGAAAAAAAGTGCAAAGACCACCATTTACCTTCTCTGAACATGAATGGCCTTTGACCATGAGGCTGAAACTGAAAATACAACAAACCGTTTCTATTGTATATCAAACACTATTGATTACAACAGGTTCTATGATACCGAAGCCCTATTATCCCAAAAGGCAACAGAGAGCAGGGGTAGTCTGTAGAATCATCCCAACAGTATAACAACCACAGAGAAAGTCTGTGTTACTTTTGCCTTTTCAGAACTATGAGGCTTAAAAATATTTTTAAAAGTCTTGCAGTCTGTTCCCAAAAACTCCCAAGCTTACCTGTATGGTAAGTGGACCTCTGATACGAAGGCCATGAGAACCTGTCTACGTGACCTGCTGATCAGTCTTCATTTCAAAAGGAACCTTTTGACCCTAGTCATCCAAATTTACATAAGCAACAATTCCAGAGTGGGAAGAAGCTTCCTTCTTCACTGGTTACTCAAAGGTTTGTAAACTGTTAACTATGCTGTTAGCTGAACATTTGTATCCTTCTAGAGTGACTGGTGTGTGACTGCCATAGTAGTAAGATTTTAAGGCTGAGTGCATGAATATGTTATCCTTTTTGTTCAAATCCACAGAAATCTGATGACTTTAAATTGATTACAAAATAACGGTGGCTGGGAAAGACAGACACATATCTTTAAAAAAACACTGATTATGGATAAAAAGGAACAGATTTGTAAGTTTGTTTATCTCTTGTTCCCATCCATAACTGAAATATAAATGGATATAAGATTGATAGCTGGTTTATAAACCTCCTAAGGCTCATTTAATCCCTAACCAGTCAGAGCTCTTTACAAAAGAAAACAATATTACTCTCAAAATGCTTTTCAACTTAAAAGGAAGACTCGTAGCCCTCATCTCTTCTTCCTACAGCAGCAGACTGATACAGCACAGGAAGCCATTCAGCTCAATCAGTCTACAGATTCTGTGGTAGCACTAATTAGTTGCACTTCACCTATACACCTGTAAATGTTTTCCAAGTGTTATCCAATTCACTTTAGAAGGTTATTACTCAATATACATTCAGCACTCTTTTAAATTGCATTATTCAGATCATCAAAACAATTCACATGGAAGAAATGAATAACAAGGATACACTGACAAGGTTAGATAAGAATGCAGGTGAGGTAAGGTGAGGTAGAATTACAACTCAGCGTAAAGGAATCCTATTTGCTTTCAGGTTATAGCTTCAGAATATTTCTTTTAGGATTAATTTCCTCAACACGTGCTTTCTATACTTAACTCGCCTTTTAACAGCACACTGGAGGTATAACTTGAGAAACAAACCATAACAATGTGGCAGGCTGATATTTTGACTCCAGATGCTAAAACACTTTGGGGAGCTTTGAAAACCTCAATTATTACCTGGGCCTTCATCAAATATACCCTGTTACAGCAATTGCAGAGAAACAGTCATCACACTCACCCAACCACTGATCAGAGCAAAGTTCCAGCAGTTAACAACAATTGGAGTCAGCACTAAGGATCGAGAGTCAAGCCAACATAACTGGTTCATGATTGCAGTCTGAACACAGTTGGACAGTCAACTTGCCTGGATTCAAGCTATGATTTGCTGCAAGGCTCAGTTTAAAAAGGTGAAGTAAATCTCAGTTAGCTTACACTTCCGTCATTGTGCAATATGTTCAGTGTGTTGGGCACTACCCAGCAATAGGTTACATGCAACATTAAACCAGCTACATTCATAAAATTGTGTCTGCTTGCTCACATTTCAAAATGGCATGCTTCCATGCACCTGCAAAGATCATTCGTCCATAATATCATGCATTGATTTCCATACTGATTTGGAATTACAATGTTTACCATGGTCCATCCAGAGAAGATGCACGATCTATGAAAGGTGTGTTTTCAATACTTTTGAACAATTCTGAGATTTTAGAGCCCATTTGCAAGATCACCAAGCAAGCTTCACTTTAGCTTAAAATAGCAGCTCATGCGACAAGTTCACAAAAGTTCACAAAAGAGGGAGGCAAAATAAACACACATGCTTGAGCTACAATTTATGGAAAAAAGCTGAATTACCTGGATGATTTTCCTCAGTAGAATGGCTGGTATCATTATTGTGCAACAAAATTGAATTGTTTTGCTTACAATTTTGTAAAACAGAAACACCACCACTGGAAATGTCTTGGACCGTTCCTAGAGTCCCTCAACTAAGATGAATAGCTTATTCCTCAGACATTGACAATTCACCTTGAATTGCTAGTTTACAGAAAACATGCAAATTCATGCTAATGATCACTACTATGCTACAAACTTGAATGCAAGGCAGATTTCCAGATAATGAACAAAAAAAAGTTTTGAGCTCAGTGCAAAAAACACCTTTCAATGAAGAACCAAAAAATAAAATCACATATGCCAACAACTGTTCAAATATTTATTATGCCAATCATGCTCCCAATTAGTATTTCTTTTATGAACAAAAGGCTACAAATCGATAATAACTTACAGTTGCTGCCGGAAATTGGGCTGATAGTTCATAGGGCTCTTCAGGAACCCAAAACCCTTGCTCCAAAGACCAAAGAATCTGGAAGACATGAGAAAAATCATACATTTTCGTCAGGAAGAACCATAGTCATCAACTCCATGATAGAATTACTACACCATTATTAGAATTTACAGAATATCTTATGACAGAATGCGAAATAACCAAAAATATTCCAAAGGATTCTTTTTTTGTCATAGCATTAAAATTAAAGTAATTTGAATGTCAGCTATTTTCAGTATTCCTGTTCAACTTTTAACTAGTTCTGGAGCAGTGGCTGGGAGTGGTCATCAGAAAGAGGCAGTACAAAGACGCTGCAGGAAGTTCACAGGCTGAAAGCATCAGCCGACATCTCTTATAAACACTGTAGGAATTCATGTCACCAGACGAGTTCTGGGGATGGGAGTTTGGACCCCACTATGGTAGAGGGTGAAATTTCAATTCAATAACAATAAATTCTGGAATTAAAAGCTAGAATAATGGTGACCACATAACCACTGTCAATTATCGTTAAATATCCAAATTTACAAATGTCCTTTAGTGAAGGAAATTTTCCATCATTACCTGAAGTGGCCTACACATAACTGAAGATCCACAGCAAAGAGCTTGATTCTTAACTCTCCTCTAGGCAACTGGGCAAAAGCAATAAATGCTAATCAAACTAATGACGCTCACATCAAATGAATGAATAAAAAATGTTCATTTATAAATGGATAGCCTTTTTAAATTACTCAACACCAAACCTTTGCACACCGCTTTCATTCTCTACCTTCTATAAGTTTTCCTTCTGTTCATTACTGATAAATGTAAATATCATTTCATCATCAATCAATTAAAGCAAACACTTTTGTTTTTGTCAAAGATGTAAAATGTCTACCAGGATCACCTAAATATTTCATGGTCTTCAGTGAAAAGTATGATATTTATATGCATGTTTCCAATGAAAATGAATTATAATGAGGAAGCAGCCAGATATAATTAAAGAACATAGTCCAAAGATGTGCAGGTTAGGTAGATTGGCCATGCTAAATTGCCGATAGTGTCCAAGGATGTACAGGCTAGGTGGATTATCCATGGGAAATGCTGGGCTAGGGGGAATAGGGTGGGTCGAGGTGGGATGCTCCGAGGGTCGGTACAGTCTCGATGCCCGAATGGCCTCTTTCTGCACTGTAGGGCCTTCTATTATTCATCTGCTTTTCAGATATTTTAACATGACATTTTAGTGAACTTTGACTTGTAGAACTGTGGTGCCAATACAAGATTTTTTGAGTTGAATGAATGAAATTTGTACTTGTGTGTTTACGGCAGCGTCAGACAATAGGTCAGGTGAACATTTGTACAACTCAAACATCACGTTGCACAACTATGGCACATCTGTTCATAGATTCACATACTCAGGCAGTGAAATAGATTGCTTTGCAGGAGAGTGGTGAATTGATAGCAAGGGGGTAGATAAATAAGATTGAGATGAATAAGATTCAATTTTTTTTATTATGAAGGGTTGCATTCACTTGAAAGGATAGCAATGAGACATGAATCTCCATAATACAGGAGAAGGAAAAATAGCAAATGTGTGTTTACGTAATAGCTCTTACATCCTCAATGTCACCAGGTGCTTCACACCATTAAATTATTTCTGACATATGGTTATCTGGAAACACAAATATCTGCACATGCACAGCAAGATCTTTTTCAAGAGTTGAGGGGAAAATGCTGGTCAAGAACACTTAGAAAATACTCTGCTCGTTTTAAAGTAGTGCGAGGAGATGGTTTACATTCACTTAAATTGGTAGATGAGGCCTCAGTTACTTCCAACAAGGTAGTGACTCAGTGTCAGATTAAATTATGTAATGATGACCTGAGGAAGAAACTGTACAAAAATGCATATCAGCATGAGCAAAATTTCCAGATTATACAATAATTCCATTCAAGTATTTATTTAAAAAATACACATAAGAAAATGTAGTAACCTGATTTTTAAATTCCTTTCTACCTCAATGCAAGATGAATTCTTAAATAGGAAGTTAATTATCCTCAACTCTTATCAATCAGAGCCAACAGATCAAAGATCCAACATGTTTTGTTGGAGTCTTATGGAATTAAACAATTAAATCTCAATGATCATGCTTGGAGTAATCCAAGAGAAAAATTACAGGAACATAATTTTGTTCTATTTAATGCTCATTGAAGACTTACTATTTATAAAGAATTTAGATTGAAGGAAAAGTTGCTGTTTTGAGTGACAGTAGAGAGCATGTTTGCTTTCTGATTGGTGTGGAAAACAGATATACAGCAAGTAGAGGCAATTGGCAAGCAGTGACAGAAGAGGCCAGAACAATTGCAGGTGACAAGTCATGTGGTGACATCTCTAGGGATAACATGCAATATGAGTTGATAACTTGATAAGTGAAAATAGGTTGCATCAGGTGGCATATTATCACATTTTCTATCCCTTCAGGCGAGGATCCAGCTGGCTTTTTCTTGATATATTCACTCAAAGCACTACCAATTTTAAGAACTCAAAGATGGCCCAGTGAAGATAGGACCTGCATAAAATAAATGTCACACTTTAGTGAGATTGGGACTAACATCTTGCAGAGAGATTTGTGACTGCAGTTAGGAAGAGCTTAAACTAGATTGGCAGGGCAATTGGAACCTAACAGGGAATTAAGATTGAAAATAACCAAAATAAGTAAAAGTAGGAAAGTAATAAGCACAAATTGCAGACAGATAAAGTAAGGCAAACATCAATGACAATCAAAAATAAGAATAATGTTAAAAGGGTAGACTTAAAGCCACTCAGTCCAAATGCATAAAGCATTCAAGAAAAGGGATGATGACTTGCAAGCATGACTTGGACTGAAGAGGTATGATGCAATTGATGTAACTATAGGGTGACTAAAATCAGGAACCAAACATAAGATGATCAGAGGAACAGACAGTCAGAAACCTTTTCCCTGGGTACAACAGAGTGTTACAAGGGGACATAAATTTAAGGTGAAGGGTGGAAGGTATGGGGGGAATGTCAGGGGTAGGTTCTTTACCCAGAGAGTGGTGGGGACATGGAATGCGCTGCCTGTGGGAGTGGCAGAGTCAGAATCATTGGCGACCTTTAAGCGGCAATTGGATGGGTACATGGATGGGTGCTTAAGCTCGGACAAATGTTCGGCACAACATCGTGGGCCGAAGGGCCTGTTCTGTGCTGTATTGTTCTATGTTCTATCCAAAGATGCTCAACACTAGTAATAACAACTCCTACAAATGTTTGCTGTCACTTGCTCTTTTCTAGTTCCAGCAAAATGGTTCCACATTTTGATCCTTTGATCTAAGATCCCTTTTGCTAATGAACAGACTTTATCCCTAATTTAGAGTGCTATTGCACCTCCTTTTACTTTGTGTGATTCACTGTTATTCTCTGAAACACTATTCTACTATGTTCAATTGTCTCATAAGGAAAAAAAAACAAACTCCTCAATGCTCCAGTGGCGCAGCTATGAAGGTGTATAAGCGCAGTTCAAAAACATACAGTAGCAAAATTACAGAAACTCCAACAGGATCTACAAAATGCCAGTGTGGCTTATTGTGAGTGCTTTTGTTGGCAGCTATCAATATATTATCTGCCCCGCACTTCATGTGAACCAAGCAAACATGAGAGATAAAGGAGCAGACTAAACTAAGCAACCTCCAAATGAATATATCCATTATGCCGACCTTAAGGAAAATAAAAAGTTTCAATTTCCCCTTCTAACTAGTACTTCCATATGTATTCTGACATTACTGAACACTGCTACAAAAGTTAAACAACCTAAAGACTTGCTTTGGCCAAGAGTTGGAGAGATTGCTTTGTTTCATTAAAACAAATAACTTGCCAACACGTGAATAAACAGTAACTTGAACAATGCATAAATTGTAATGTCAAGCCCCATTTATTACAGTATCTCACACTAATGTTTAGTCTGCTTTTGTGTTTCAAATCTAATTAAAAGAAAGCAAGAAATGCTTAAATGGTTAGGATTTTAGTCAGTGCTGGGGCTTGCCAGTGCCATTGGATGAATCCTCTCATAGACCCACTGTGATTCCTCTGGGAGGAAATTTGGCTGCTTTGAAGGAGGATTACCTCCTGGTATGGTTTACAGCAAGGACCAGTAGCATAATGTTGCTGTAAGTGAAAAAGGCAGGCAGTTGTGGCATGGCTTATATTGTAAGGCTGCTGAAGCAAAAATACATTAAAAATCACATTTTACTCACAATAATCTCTACAAAAATAAAATCAAGATAAGCATTTCTAGAAATTACAATAATTTGATAAGATACGTCATTTTCAAAATTGTTGTTTACAAAGCATGACTAATCATGCTTAAGAGACATGGATTAATTAACCTGAAGAGTCATACTGCAGCACGGTGGTACACTGGTTAGCACTGCTACCTCACAGTGCCAGAGACCTGGGTTCAATTCCCGCCTCAGGCAACTGTCTGTGTTTGCACATTCTCCCAGTGTCTGTGTTGGTTTCCTCCCACTGTCCACATAAAAAAATGTGGTTAGGTGAATTGGCCATGCTAAATTGCCCGTCGTGTTAGGTGAAGGGGTAAATATAGGGGAATGGGTCTGGGTGGGTTGCTCTTTGGAGGATCGATGAGGACTTGTTGGGCCGAAGGGCCTGTTTCCACACTAAGTAATCTAATCTAATTTCACTTTTTAATAAAATTCATCAGATTGTTAGAAAGTTTCATGTTCAGAATATTGAAAAAAAAATGATCAACTTTTGAAATGGTATGACACTTTATAGGTATTCACACTAGTTCCAAACTCAGGCATCAATTTTCATGCATCTGATCATATTGGAACAGAAGTTGGGGGATGTAGGGAAAACCTAAAATTAGAGATGGGATGTGGTTCTGCAATTGTTTTTCAACAAAGTTATGAATGAGCTTGATTTAAGCTCTTAAGTAGTTTGGATTGTTACTACAGGTTTCATTGGTTCTGTGCAGAGTGAATACTAGATGAATGGTACAGAAGGGCCACAAGTTAGCGTAGCGTGCATGAGTGACCATCGGGGGAGGCTGGGATCTCGGTTGGCATAAAAGCACACGCTTCCTTGCTGCAAGTCATACCAGGAGGTAATCCTCTTACGAAGCAACCAAATTTGCTCATAATACAGCCAAAAATATAAGTAAACAATAGGAACCAATGTTTCAGCGAACCAAAGTGAGTTTCTAAGCAGCCCACCTTAGCATTTGACTGCCCTCATGGCTTCCTCTAATCTACACCCAGCAGAGAGTCAGATTAACCCTGCCTCCAGAGCAAAATTTGGACAACATTGTGCGTTTGTTTGGGGGTGGAGGGTGCTAAGATGGTTAACTTTCTTAGGCTTCATTCTTGCATCTTGAATTTTCAGCTTGGACAACACCAGATACTTATTTTTTTTCAAATTCTTTTGACATTAAGATAAAGTATTCTGTTAACTTGCTCCCACAGAACTCCCAGAAATAATTTGATCTTCAGTTTTCTTGGTCATTAACAGTTTCAGTGCCTGTCAAACTGATTTCATAACTTTCCACCTGAAGAGAAAGTCGCTATCGCCTGAACACACCATAGGGCTACTCTCTCCTTAGAGAGAGATAGATGATTGGTGAAGGTTTAAGCTGAGGGTCACCATACCTCAGTTCAGAGGAGAGATTGAGAAGAAGGATCCTTTGTGGTAACCTCAGCCAGAATGGAACTGAGCCAAAGCTGTTGGCATCACTCGGCGTAGCAAACCAGCAGTCCAAACAACTGAGCTAATCAACCATTTTCTAGTTAAGAGCCATTAATTTTGCCTTTTTGCCATTTTTCCTCTTGATGCCATTTGCTTTTTTAAACTGTTCTTTGGCACTCACTGTCTCTTCCTGTCCCACTCTGGCTGTTATCATCTTAAAGCTGCCCTGCAATGCGGGCACATCCTTTTGCCTTTTGGGACCAGATATCGCTTCTTGAGAAACTGCCTCCCCTTCAATTAGTTTAAAGCCCTCTCGATGGCCCTAGTTGTTTGATTCACCAGGATACTGGTCCCAGCGTGGTTCAAATGAAGCCTGTCCCATTGGAACAGCTCCCTTCTAAATCTTCACAAAATTCACTAGCTCCCTTCTAAACTATACTGGTGACAGTGTTGGCGAACTGAAACCTATTTCATCCACATCAATCTTTTAGCTATGCATTAAATACCTGTCTTTATTCACTCTTTAATCTGATTTATTATTATCACACGAACCGAGGTGTGGAGTACAGGCAGGTCATACCATACAAAGTGCATTAGGATAATAGAACAAAGCGAAGAATACAATGTAATGGCAGAGAAGGTGCACAGAGAGCGAGATCAACATTAAACTTAAAGTTTGAGAGAACCCTTCAGAAGTCGAACAACAGTGGGGAAGAAGCTGTTCTTGAACCTATTCTTATGGGGTTGCATACAAGCTTTTTTTTAGCTTTTACGTAATGGGAGAGAGTGGAAAACAGGGGATCTTTGATTATGTTGGCTGCTTTCCCGAGGCAGCAGCAAGAATAGATGGAGCCAAAGGATGGAAGGCTGGATTGCATGATGGACTGGGCTGCGTTCACAACTCTCTGTAGTTTCTCGTGGTCTTGGGAACAGCAGTTGCCAAACCACACTGTGATGCATCCAGACTGGATGCTTTCTATGGTGCATCTATAAAAATTGGTGAGAGTCCTTGTGGACATGCCGAATGCCAAACTTCCCAAAGTTTAGATAATAATCTCTAGCTGGCTATAACTGGATCTCTGCCCTCCTACTCTTGGTTCATTTGCAGTCCCAAGGAGATGTCCTTAACCTGGCACCGGGTATGTTCATGGCTACAGAGAACAGTATCAATTGTCCAAATTATGCCATCCCCTACTATTACTACATTCATATTGTTTCCTGCCACTTTAAAGGTTCCCTGTACCAAACTGCCATAGTCAGTGAGCATAGTTGTCAGAAGTCTCTATTCTTAATGACATAGATAACGAGAATGTGGAGAAAGTATATTCCTGTTAGGGTGAAAGGAAAGGCTGGTAGGTATAGGGAATGCTGATGTCTAAAGAAATTGAGGGTTTGGTTAAGAAAAAGGAGGAAGCATATGTAATGTATAGACGGGATAGATCGAGTGAATCCTTAGAAGAGTATAAAGGAAGTAGGACTATACTTAAGACGGAAATCAGGAGGGCAAAAAGGGGACATGAGATAACTTTAGCAAATAGAATTAAGGAGAATTCAGAGCGTTTTTACAAATACATTAAGGACAAAAAGGTAACGAGGGAGAGAATAGGGGCCCTCAAAGATCAGCAAGGCAGCTTTTGTGTGAAGCCACAGAAAATGGGGGAGATACTAAATGAGTATTTCGCACCAGTATCTATTGTGGAAAAGGATATGGAAGATATAGACTGTAGGGAAAGAAATGGTGTAATTACAGAGGAGGATGTGCTGGATGTCTTGAAATGCACAAAGGTGGATAAACCCCCAGGACCTGATCAGGTGTACCCGAGAACTCTGTGGGAAGCTAGAGAAGTGAATGCTGGGCCTCTTGCTGAGATATTTGTATCATTGATAGTCACAGGTGAGGTGCCGGAAGACTGGAGTTTGGCTAACTTGGTGCCACAGTTTGAGGAGGGTGGTAAGGACAAGCCAGAGAACTATAGACCAGGGAGCCTGACCTTGGTGGTGGGCAAGTTGTTGGAGGGAATCCTGAGGGACAGGACGTACATGTATTTGGAAAGGCAAGGACTGATTAGGGATAGTCAACATGGCTTTGTGCATGGGAAATCATGTCTCACAAACTTGATTAAGTTTTTTGAAGAAGTAACAAAGAGGATTGACGAGGGCAGAGCAGTAGATGCAATCTATATGGACTTCAGTAAGGCGTTCGATGAGGTTCCCCATGGGAGACTGATTAGCAAGTTTAGATCTCACAGAATACAGGGAGAACGAGCCATTTGGATACAGAATTGGCTCAAAGGTAGAAGACAGGGTAGTGGTGGAGGGTTGCTTTTCAGACTGGAGGCCTGTGACCAGTGGAGTGCCACTAGGATCGGTGTTAGGTCGTCTACTTTTTGTCATTTATATAAATGATTTGGATGTGAGCATAAGAGGTACAGTTAGTAAGTTTGCAGATGACACCAAAATTGGAGGTGTAGTGGACAGCCAAATAGGTTACCTCAGATTACAACAGGATCTTGACCAGATGGGCCAATGGGCTGAGAAGTGGCAGATGGAGTTTAATTCAGATAAATGTGAGGTGCTGCATTTTGAGAAAGCAAATCTTAGCAGGACTTATACATGTAATGGTAAGGTCCTCAGGAGTGTTGCTGAACAAAGAGACCTTGGAGTGCAAGTTCATAGCTCCTTGAAAGTGGAGTCACAGGTAGATAGGATAGTGAAGGTGGCGTTTGGCATGCTTTCCTTTATTCGTCAGAGTACTGAGTACAGGGGTTGGGAGGTCATGTTGTGGCTGTACAGGACATTGGTTAGGCCACTGTTGGTATATTGTTTGCAATTGTGGTCTCTTTCCTATCGGAAAGATGTTGTGAAACTTGAAAGTTTTCAGAAAAGATTTGCAAGGATGTTGCCAGGGTTGGAGGATTTGAGCAATAGGGAGAGGCTGAACAGGTTGGGGCTGTTTTATCTGGGGCGTGCATGGAGTGAGCTGCCAGAGGAAGTGGTGGAGGCAACATTTAAGAGGCATTTGGATGGGTAAATGAATAGGAAGGGTTTGGAGGGATATGGGCCGGATGCTGGCAGGTGGGACTAGATTGGCTTGATATATCTGGCCGACATGGACGGGTTGGTCCAAAGGGTTTGTTTCCATACTGTACATCTTGATGACACAGCTTACAAGAACCTTATATCTATTGGACAATGACAGAGACGGAAACCTTGGGCCCCAGTACATTCCTTACCTGCAGTCACATACAAGAGTAACATGTAATACAGATCTGTAGACTGCATCAAGAATGGTTTCTTAGAGCAGTACATTGCAGGACATACGTAGGAACAGGCTATTTTAGGCCTATCCACGTGGAATAAAGAAGGATTAATAAGAGATTTCCTAGTTGAGGATCTCTTCGAGAACAACGATAACAACAAAGCAGAATTTCAAATTCAGTTTGAGGGAAAGAAACTCTGGTATCAATCCAGTACTCTCAACTTAAGGGCAATTAAAGACGTATGAGAAAAAAAAAGTAGTCTGAAATGGGCTGGGAATATAGATGAAGGGAAAGGCTAGTAGATGACTAATGATACATATTTAAGCAGATATTTTATAATGCTTAGCTGAAAAGGATTTGATAAGAAGGATCAACGACCTATGGAAAATATCCATTGAAAAAAATAAGACATATAAAGTGGTGAAAACTAGTGGTAGACTGGAGGATGTTTTTTTTTCAAAACAACTAAAATGCCAAAAAGAAAATGAAGAAAAATGATTCTGAAAGTAAATTTGCAAGAAACGTAAAACAAACAGTCAGAATTTCTATGGGTTTATAAAAGAAAGAGTAGCCAAAGTGTGGGTCTCTTGGAGGATCTGACTTAGGAATTGATAATAGGAAAATGGTAGATAATTCAAATCAGTATTTTGTATTGCTTTCACAGTGGAGGACACTATAAACATCCCATAAATAATACATAACATGATACTAATAGGAAGAAATGCCTTGTAACAGTCACGATCATGAGGACTGAAGTATTGGACAAAATAATGGGACTGAAGGCAGACTAATTGCCAGGACTTGTTGGCCTGTTCTGAAGAGTTTTCAAGAAAGTGATTGCAGATAAAATGCAGACAATGGTCAAAATATTCCAGCAATCACTGAATTCTGGGATGTTCCAGCAGATTGGAAAACTGCTAATAATGAGACACCACTGTTCAAGAAGGGAAAGAGACAGAAAGCAGGAAACTCTAGGCCAGTTCACCGTTATTGTGAAAATGATAGAGTTCATTATTAAGGAAGAAATAGGACATTTAGAAAAACAACACAATCAAATCGACTCAGCTTGGTTTTGTGCAAGAGAAACACATTTAACAAATTTGCTAGAGTTCTCTGAGGATACAAGCAGAATTGATAAAGGGATCTGGTAGTTAGAGTACATTTGGGATTCCAGAAGGTTTTTGATAAGGTGCCAAATAACAGGCTATTGCACAAGATAGGATGGCAAGGCACTGGGGACAATTTATTAACATAGATTAAGGATTGATTAATACAGAGAAGACAGAGTTAGGATTAGTGGGTCTTTTTCAGGATGGAAAGATGCAACAAGTGGAGTGCCACAAGAATCGGCCCTTCTATCTCTATTAAAGACTTGAAGGGACAGATTTGGTGCAACCAAATCTGCTCATGATACAAAAATAGGTGAAAGCATGTTTGGATAAAGGCATAAGAAATCTGCAAGAGGGTTTGGATAAGTTGAGTAAGCGAGCAAAATATTACCAGCTCAAATTTAATGTGGAAAAGCATGAGGCTGTGCAATTTGGTAAGGAGATCAGATTATAATTTAAATAGAGAAAATCTTTGAAAAAGTGCAGTAGAGGGGGATTTGGGAGTTCTTGCTCATGAAATACGATAAAGTAGCATGCAATTTAGCACATACTTGAGAAGGCAAATGAAATTTTATCCTTTAAAACTGGGGTGGGGGGGTGGTGTGTGGGCTTGGAGTTCAAAAACAGGGAAACCTTGTTACGATCTGTAGGATTTTGGTGAGGCTGCAATTTTGATCTCCTTATTTAAAGAAGGATGCACTGGCACTGAAGGCAATCCAAAGGAGATTCACGAGGCTGATTCCTGGGATGAAGGGATTTAATTAACAAGAACAGTTAAACAGGTTAGGCCTTTATTCATTTCGAGTTAAGAACAATGAAGGATATTCATACTAAATTATACAAGATTCTGAGGGGGCTTGACAGTGTAGATGTTGAGAAAGGTGTTTACTTAATTGCGGAAATCTTGAACTAGGGGACGTAATTAAAAGATAAAGTCTCCATAGTCCCAGAGACCTTAAAGTTGTTCTCTCTTTGAAGAGAGATGACAAATGGTGGTTTAACCTGAGGGTCACCATGCCTCAGATGAGGGACAAGGTTGAGAAAGTAGAACCTTCATGTTGACATCAGCCACTATGGGAACTTAACCTGCACTGTTGATGGCACTCTGCATCTTAAATCAGTCAACTGAGCACGATGGGTAACAGAATAAAAAGACACTGAAATTGAGACACAAAAGAATTTCTTCTCCTACAGGGTAGTCAATGTCTGGAATTAGCTGCTCTGGAATTATGGAGGCTAGATCACTGAAAATATTTAAACAGGAGGTTGATATATTTTGACAGATCAAACAATTGAGGGCTATGAAGAGCAAGCATGAAAGCAGAGTTCAGGGTGTTGCAAATCACCCAGAGATCAGAAGAGTCAATGGACCTGAAATGTTAACTCTGCTTTTTTTCCACATATGCTACTTGATCTGTTGAGTTTTTTCAGCATCTCTAGTTTTTTTGCTGAGGATTCAGTTTCAGCCGTTACTTAATTAATCTGCTGTTTTGCTGCAATCCTAGAGGAAAAGAAACCTGTTTTTCTAGCACAGACTAAACTTCAACTGCACATTTCAGTTTAATGACAACTACAAACTAAGTTCGGTTTGTACAATTCAAGATTTACACTTTCCTCAACAAACGCATGCACTCAGTCTTAGACTGAATGGAATTTACTCAAAATCTAAGTTTCAGATAAAGCCACTTTTTTCTGTAAAAGAGCTTATGACACATGGTCAGAATGATGTCAAGGAAAGCAAGAGAATTTGATCTAAAATTTAGTATTAAACTAAACAGAAACAGAATACCTATATTTGGCCTTTGAACATGATATTATTTGCATACATTGATGTGCATATACCGAATAATTCATGCTTAGCATTATATTGCATTTGCAAATTAGGCACATTTAATTTCACTGCTTTGCTTTATTAAATTAACTTGACCCTCAGTTAGATTGCTGTTTATTCTTGATTAAAATTTTCAAATCTCATTTCTCAAAGATTTAGGAACATGGTGCTTTTCTTTCAACTGTGGAATATAGTTTACTCCTTCACAGCCTGTATTTCAGTAATGGCTGCAAAGGACTTACAATTATTGCAGCTTTCATTGTCAAAGAATGTCAAAGGATCATAGCTTTCCCGGGTTAATGCCTTGCAGTTTAACAACTGTCTGCATCCAGCTCTATCTGCTGATAGAATTGACATGCTCAAAAATATTCCATCAAATTTATATTCTTGGACTATTTATTTTAGGTCTTTGAACTACCTCATTTCACCAAGGTTTTTACTTCCACAAACAAAGTTATTTCACCCTGGGCTATAATAATTAATGTGATTATAAAGTTGTCAGTAGTTCAAAATCTAAACTTTTTTCCATTCAGTTTTATGATTTCAGTGATGTTAACAACTACAGCTAATTGAAGCATTACTGCCTTCAATGGCCACAATATTTACTCAGAAGTTTCTGTCACAGTACAAAAACTTCAAAGTACCACATCTTTGCTGCTTTCCTCTGCTAGACTAAACATTTTTTGAAAAGATTATTCATTGGATGTTGGTGATCGCTAACAAGGACAGCATTTGTCGGCATCTCAATTGCCCTTTAAATTACTGGCAAGTCATCATTTAACTCAGCCACATTAGGGGGAATTTAAACAATCCTTGGATAGGCACATAGATGCTGATGGGATAGTGTAGGGGAATGAGCTCAGAATAGTTCACAGGTTGGCGCAATATTGAGGACCAAATGGCCTATTCTGCACTATATTGTTCTATCGTCTTGACTGCTGCTGCTGCCTATGTATGGCAAGTGTACATAGTGCTGTTCTCAGGGAAGGAACAATTATATCTTTCCAATTTAAGATGGTGTGTAACTTGATGGATAATTTGTAAGTGATGGTGCGTCCATGCACCTATTCCCTTGTTCTTCAAGTTATTTGAGGTCTTGAGCTTGGATAATGCTGTTGAAAAAACCTTAGTGAGTTGCTTCTTGCAGATGGTACAAATTGCAAGCACACTGAGATTTAGAAAGTTAATGCTAAATGTGGCGGGTGAGCTGACAATCATGCAAACTGCTTTGTCCTGGACGGTGTTGTTTGTAAAGATGTTGAGAGTTACATTCATCTGGCTAAGTGCAGAGTGTTCGATCACACTTCTGACTTGCACTGCCCGGTAATTGAAAGACTTTGGGGAATCAAGAAGTGAATTTTTCACTACAGATTATCCAGCCTCTGACCTTCACTTGTAGTCACAGTTTTCTTGTTGCTGGTACTGTTCAAATTCTGGACAATATTCATCTGTAAGCAGTTAACAGGGTGTGACGATGCTATGACCTTAAAAAGGTTATTCTACCCTTGGTATTTTTGAAGAGGGATTGTAAAGGCAGAGGTGCCGAAGAAACTAGGTTTGAAGAGGTCTTTGGGCTTTTTTTCAAAAGTTGAACAATGGAAGGGGAGTGAACAGTTCTCCTAATTCAGGCTTTGTACTTTTTTTAAAAACTGTAGCAGTCACAAGATGTGAGAGTACAGAAGAGTTACAAGCTTCATAAAAGGATTGCTCTGATTTTCTCTGAAATCTCTCTCTAGATGTTGTTCCCTTGTGCCTGTAAGAATCTCTTTGAATTTACTTTTTTGCCAAGGGGTGTGTTTATGGGATGTTACTATATTGGAACAGTTAATTATGTATTCAGTCGGTTAAGTTTTCCAATAGTTAAGTTGTTCTAAATTCCGCTTACTTTTGTTCATGTTTCAACTATAGTGTTTAAATAAATTCTGTTTTGCTTTAAGTCAGGTGGTTTGACTAGTTGTATCACCCCTGGAACACTCACTTCACATCTGCCTTTAAAATAATACAAAAGTTAAGGTCTCGGCTACCTTCTTGAAATATTTTGATGGGGGTCTCGTCTGGTCTATAACAGATCGGTGGCTCGTCCAGGATTGATTCGATAATTCCAATTTGGGTTGGATGAGACTGTAATCTTTTGCTATAAATTATGTGTCATATGGTCCTGCTTCACAACCACTTGAAGAAGCAGCAGCGCTTCGAAAACTAGCACTTCCAAATAAACCTGTTGGACTATCACCTGGTGCTGCGCAATGTAAAGGACACCCAAGTAAAGAATAAGAATGCTGCAAAATGAGGTGTCAATAATATCCATTGACCTACATCAGCCTTATTTATCTTGCTTCCAAATGTTCCAGCAGGCTCTCAACACAAACACTGACTCATGGTACACCCTATAGGCATCATGTTATCATAGTTGCATTCAGTCGCAATGCCGTTTACTTAAGTGCAAAACAACATACAGTGCATTGTACCTGTGCCAAAGTGCCCTCAATAAGTTTCTTCTTTCAATCTACTATATCTGAGTGAACTGGTGGAGGGAACCTGCTTTGCAGTGAAGCCCATTGGCATTGGAGTTTTGACCAAGCAACCACAAGGGTGTATCTGTCTAGACAGTCCTGATAGACTGAGATGTTTCTTGCCAGAGACAAATGGATCCATCTTGTTATGAACTTCAAATGCATTGAGGGGGGCAGGTAGGGAGGAAGTGGAAGGCCCATCTGTCCCTGAGTGGAAACTGCCGAGGTGCCAGTGTGTGCCTCCTCCTCTGGTTGTGTCCCTCCTAGCACCACTTTATCTACATATATGCACAGGGCATCTGTACTGGGGCTCATGGCTTCCAATCCCTTGTTGCCAGGCCTTTGACCTTGATGAACATTTGCTGGAGCAATAGAATGCACACCTCTCCAGCAACTCTTGAGGGTGCTAGGGCTGGTTCTCCAGTTCTTGGAGGCAACTGAACTTTCACATAACTCATTAGACTGCTGCAGGTTCTGGGGTAATTTCATTTCACATATCCAAACTGCTGCTGGTGCTCCTACCTATGCACTTGAAGGAAGCCCCTGATTGCAGACACCACAAGGCCCTCGCCTGACTGGGGCTGAGCAGGTGTCTGGTCTCTGGCAGTACTCTAAGTAGCACTTGGCCTGGGGCATTTCATCCTCTACCAGATACAAAACTGTCATATTGAAGTAAAAACCAAAAGAACTGCTGATGCTGTAAATCAGAAACAAGAACAGGAGTTGGTGGATAAGCTCAGCAGGTCTGGCAGCATCTGCAAAGGGAAATCAGAGTTAACGTTTCGAGAGTTGAGGAAGAGTCACCGGACCTGAAACATCAACTCTGATTTCTCTTCAATGACGTTGCCAGACCTGCTGAGCTTATCTAGAAACTTCTGTTTTCATCACATTGAAGTGCTCACCACGCAGATGAATTGGACATGGACTTTGCACCAGTCTTCACTGCAAACTCTACATCAAAATTATTCAGAGAAGTTATGGATAGCTTAGGAATAAAACAATTCCAATCCACAGTGTATCATCCAGAATTGCAAGGACCACTAAAAAAGTGGCAAACTTTAAAGACCATGTTAAGGTCTTATAGTCAATACTATCCAGACGATTGGGATAAAGGAATTCTGTTTGTACTTTTGTCAATAGGGATGCACCAAATGAATTGACCAAATTCCGTCCATTTGAATTTTGGGATAAGGTGAGTGGACTACCGCAATTAATTAAGGAGAAAATAGTCAGAATTCAGAGACCACACCTTTGGACTATGTATCAAATTTTAGGGAATGTTAAATAGAGCGGGTGAATTGGCTAGGCAGCATTTAAAAATATCACAGCATATGAAGAAACAGGAAGCAGACAAGAAATCACAAACTCGCAAGGTTGCTAACAGTGATAAAGTGTTAGTGTTACTTCCAGTGATAGGTGAACCTTTAAAAGCAAGATTTAGTGGACCTTATCAAATCGAAATGAGATTAAGCAAAGTGAATTATTTGATAAGATCTCCAGATGGAAAGAAATCTTAGAGAATGTCACATGAATATGCTCAAATGGTATTTTGACAGGAAAGGAGAAGATGTCACTGGTTACAACACAGATTTAAAAACCAAGCTCAGAGGATTCTGAACTGGACATTCCTCAAATTAAATTGAACAACGAGGGAATTCTCAAAAATTGGAATAAATTATTGTTACCTTTCAGAGGAAGATACTATCCCGTACTATTACACGGGAGACATGGGAATAAGCTAGGAAGTACTAATCTAATTATGCATGATATAGATATAGGAAGTGGCATTCCAGTTAAGCAACAATCTTATAAACTTTACCATCTAAAGTTGGTACATGTTCAAAAAGAAATTGAATGCATGCTCAAACACAATATAATCAAAGTGAGTTACAGTGACAGGAGCTCACCCATAGTAATTGGTACCCAATGGTTATGTGAAGATTATTGAAAAATCAATGCAGTTACAAAGTCCAATTCATATCAGATTCCACATTTCGAAGACCGTGTCAAGAAGGTGGGACAAACAACTTATATTTTCAAGTTGGACTTACTCAGAGAATACTGGCAGGTACCACTACCCGAAAGAGTGAAGAAAATTTGGTTTGTGTAAAACTGATTGGACTATACCAATTTAAAGTAATGATATTTGGAATGAAAAATATGCCAGCCACATTTCAAAGAATAATCTATAAAGTCATTTCTGGATTACCTAATTGTGTGGTATACATGGATGACCTGGTGATTTTTAGTTACACATGGAAGGAACATTTGCAGCATTTATTAGAATTATTTAATTGACTTTGGAAGCCAGGCTTGGTGATAGACCTGGCAAAGAGTGAATTCGCCACAGCCCAAGTCACGTTCCTGGGCCAAGTTATCGGGCTCGGACAGATGGCCCCACAGAACGTGAAAACAAAGGTTACTGAAAGGCTTCCCATACCATCGACAAAGAGACCAGTACTACGACTCTTGGGATTGAATGGGTTTTATCAGAAATACATAATGAATTTTAGCAGTGCAGTTGCTCCACTGACTGAGTTATTGGACTATTGCAGGAAACTTTAGGGGACAGCTGACTGTCAGAAGGCATTTGACAGTCTGAAAGCTGTGTTAACCACTGCCCCAGTCTGAGCCACACCTAATTATGCAAAGCCATTCAAGGTGCGAGTGATGTGGGTGTCAGTGCTGTACTCTTACAAGATGACGATGAGAAGATAGAAAGACCTATCAGATATTTCTTGGGGAAACTGAATATTCACCAACAGAAATATACCACGAATGAAGAGGTGGCCTTGAGTTTGGTGTTGGCGTTACAACATTTCAACATTTATATTGCCAGTAATATGCCTGAGGCAATTGTATATATCGTTCCTAACCCATTTAAGTTTTTGGAGAAATTGGAAGACAAAAATTCCAAATTGTTAAGATGGAGCTTATTACTGCATCCATTCAATTTGAAAATTATACACGTGGCAGGACGAGAAAATGTAATTGCCAACACGTTGTTGCGACTTGGATGAAGATAGACAGAGACTTTTGGTGGTAGGTGTAAATGGACTAAAATAGAATGAAACAATGAATGTTTGCATGCTTCGAGTCAATGTAATATATTTGTATTATAGTGTCGTAACAGAAGAAAACTAAGGGGTTTTAAAAGAAGCCCTCTTTGTACAATGAAGGCTTTTTTTTATTGGGGGGGGGGGGGGGGATGGTGATGTGACAATGCTGTTTCTTTAAAAAAGAAACTTGGTCCTTGGTTTTTTTTGAAGATAGGTTGAAAAGCCAGAGGTGCCAAAGTGTCTAGGTTTTAAGAGGCCTTTGGGTTTTTTTAAAAAAAAACAGTTTAACGGAAGAGGAGTGGTCAGTTCTTCCAGTTCAAGTTTTCTACTGTTTCTTTTAAGCTGCAAGTCACAAAGATGCGAGGGTCCAGAAGATTTGCAAGTTTCAGTAAAGGATTGCTCTGACTTTCTCAGAAATCTCTCTGGATGTTGTTCCCTCATGTCTGGAAGAATCGGTGATTGAATTTACCTTTTTGCTAGGGGGTGTGTGTATAGGGTGTTACTGTATTGGAACAGTTAATTAGTTAAGCTACTGTATTGGGTTGGTTAAGTTTTCCAATAGTTAACTTATGCTAAATTCTGCTTTGTTTTGTTCGTGTTTCAACTGCAGTGTTCAAATAAATTTTGTTTTGCTTCAAGCCGAATGGTTTGACCAGTTGCATCCCTCTGGGACACCCACTTCGCACCTGCTTTTAAAATAAGAGAAAGTTAAAGTCTAGACGACCTTCTTGAAATATTTTGAGGGGGGTCTGGCCTAGTCCATAGTAAGTGGAAGGTTCAGCAATAGTAATGATGTTGAATATAAAGGGGAGCTGGTTAGACTTAGGCTTGTTGGAGATGATCACCATCTCCAACTTGTGTTGTGAATATCGCTTGCTGATTATCAACTCAAGTCTGGGTCATCTATATTTGTAAATGTGGCTAAACGCAATGCAATCAGTGCACATATTTTCTTTTCTGACCTTATGATGGAGGGAATCCCATCAATGAAGTAGGTCAAGATAATTGGGCCTAGGATACTAGCTTGAGGATTCCAGCAATGATCCTGGAGTTAAAATGGGAAAATGCAATAGCAAAAGAGGAGAACACACAAACTAGGAATAGGAGTAAGGACTTCAGCCCCTCGAACCTGCTCAGCCATTTAGTAAGATAATGGCTGACCTCAACTCCACTTTCCTGCCCATTCTCCAAAACCCTTCATCTGCTACTAACTAAAAATCTGTCTAACTCCTCAAACTCTTTTCAGTGCCCTACACACTTTGAGGTTGTGATTTGATAGATTTGAGTGTTTGCAAGAAGTAATTCCTCCTCATCTGTTTTAAGTCTGACACCCCTTATGCCGAAACTATGACCTCTCAATACAAAGGGAAAAATCCACTTCATGTTTACTTTATCAATCCTCTTTAGCATCTTGTATCTCAGTTAGCGAGTTTAGGCCTGAACTGTTCAACCCTGCCACGTAAGATAAGCTTTTCACCTCTGGAATTAATCTAGTGAACTTTCTCTGATCTGCCTCCAATGTAATTCCATCCTTCCTCAAGTAAGGGAACTAAACCTGAATGTCATACTCCAGGTGTGGTTTAACCTTGTACAATTGCAATGACACTTCCCTACTGGTGTACTCTATTCCTTTCGCAATAAATGTCAAAATTCCATTTGCCCTCTTTATTATCTGCTGTACCGCACACTAGCTTTCTGTGATTCATACTAAAGGACACCCCGGTATATGTGAACTGAAGCTTTTAGAACTTTCTCTTCATTTAGAGAATACGTTGCATTTTTATTCTTCTAACTACAATGGTAACCTCACACTTATCCACATTAAACTCCAACTTCAAAATTTTGGCCCATTCCCTAGCCTATCTATATCCATTTGCAAATTTACTCATTACAATTTAATTTCCCCATCTATTATTATGTCATCTGGACACGTGCTGTCCAGATGACAACGAAAAGGACTTTGTAGAACTACTTCAGCCGAATGTGCCTTTGGTGCGTTGGCACCAAGGCTGAAGCTGGGTGTCTGTCTCATTTTATAATTATCACATGTCATTATTGCAGTTTCCTAAATCTGAATGCCATGAGACATATTTCAGAGATCAGTTAACAGTCAACCACATTGCTGTGTGTCTGGATTTACAGGTTGACAAGATTAGGTTTGGACAGCAGATTTCCTTCCTTGAAGGGCAGTGGTTAACCAAATAAGTTTTTAAGAATAATCCAGTATTTCAGCATCACTAACATGCTTTTCTTTTCTTGCAGATATTCTAAATAGATTTACATTTTCCAACTACTTCCGTGAAATTTGAACTCATACCACGGACCATTCTTCCAATCTCTGGACTAACAGTAACACAGTTATGCTTCTCATGGTCTGACAACTCCACCCTGAAGCAATTACTCATTTCTTCATACATTAAGGAATTATTGCTTAATACGAGAAGAAATTACAACAGTGCAACTCTATCACTATATTCAACTATCCGTAAAAATAAATAAACTAAGAGTATATTGATAAACTATAGTTCCTACGTTTATAGAAAGTAAAAGTTAAAGTTGGCAAGTCCTTGAGGCAGCTGTCACATTACGGGAGACAAGTGGTGGTGAGTTTACATGACGGTCATCACGCCTCAGGTGAGGTGGGGGGAGGTTAAGATGGGACCTTCATGTAAACCTCAGCTGGCATGGGAATTGAATTCATGCTGTTGGTGTTAAACTGCATCACAAACCAGGTGTCTACCTAACCGATCCTCTGTAGGTTTATATACTTTTTAATTGTCCAATCGACATGGATAGTAATACCAAAATTGATAAATTTTCACCATAATAAACAAATTTATTTCATGATGATGAATTCAATCTTTCAGAAACAGAAGTTATTCCTGGTCTTCATGTAGTTCCCAAGGGTACACAGATCATACCCTGGATAGCTGAACGCAAGTTGGACACAACACTTGCCATGTTGACAGTATGAAAGCAATCTTGATGCATCCCACTACAGGATTCTAGGAGGAGTTTTTACCATTTATGTCTTTCTAAAAGGACCCAGACCTTTTGGCCCAAATCGTGAAGATTGATACTTCTAGCTCAAACAGGTTTTTTAATTACTTCAGTGCTTCTGCGAAAGGACTGGATTTATTTCATTTACAAACCTGCAAACGTACAGTTACACTTTCCTTTTTTTTTCCATGCGTCATTGCCCAAATCTTTAACGACTTAAATGTATTTTTCAATTCTTTCTACAATAGAGATTGCTAAGCATGCAGATTCCTCTGCACCTTGCTGTTCCCCGGCAGCATCAGATGCATTAAGAAATCACAAAGTAGACCAATTAAAGACTTGTCACCTTTAGAAATTTTTAAGAGTAGCAACAATAAGCTGGTGAGTGCTGTGTTTTAAATCACACAGTTGAAACATGCACTGCATTTATTAAACAGGTGTCTCAGTGGTTAGCACTGCTGCCTAACAGCACCAGGGTCCCAGGTTCGATTCCAGCCTTGGGCGACTGTCTGTGTGGAGTTTGCACATTATCCCAGTGTCTACGTGGGTTTCCTCCGGGGGCTCCAGTTTCCTCCCACAGTCCAAAGATATGCAGGCCAAGTGGATTGGCCATAGTAAATTGCCCATAGTGTTAGGTGCATTAGTCAGAGGGAAATTGGTTTGGGTGGGTTACTCTTCGGAGGGTCGGTGTGGACTAGTTGGGCCAAAGGGCCTGTTTCCACACTCTAGGTAATCTAATCTAATCTAAACTAACATCTGGAGTAATTTAACGGTACTTCAGAATAGGAATGGCTGAACTCAGAACAGCACAGTTGAATTTCATTTTCAGTCAGGCATCACATGTGGATCTTCCCAGACCATATGCCTCTGAACCTCAGTATGTGATATTTATCAACAGAGCTATAAGAAAAGCACAAATCATTAATATGCCAGAATTTACTCTCTTGATAACAATGAGTCCAATGGCACTCACTTATGTACAAACACAACAATAACTTTAGATAAGGAATAATGCATTGTTAAACATTAATATCCAAAGGTTGTTGTCAAAATTGTTACCATTCCACTAATACCTCAGCTAAAGCTGCAGTGTTCTCTGCCTCACCACTGAAATGCGTTATGTCACAGAAACGGAACTTTGCAAGCAATTTTATTGCTAACATGTCCCTTTAAACATATGAGTTTGGAGAAATGCCCATATAATCGGATGGACATGGGAGACATATTTAAGCAGAAACTCACTGAAGTGCCAAATTATAATTTTAACACCTCACATACATCTCACTGAAAAGAGATAGCTGCAGCTTAGATGCGGCAAAAAAGTCACATCTGCAAAAACAAAAAGGATGGTTTTGTTTTCATGACCAAAAAGGATGTTGTTAAGATTTCAGTTTTTGTTCAAAAGTAAGGGAATAGAACTTAAACAGGCTCTTGAATATTTAAGGAAGGTGTGCCTTCTAGGTGATAATCAGATCCAGGAAAAATACTCAAAATAAAACAATTGTTCAAGGACAGTTGAAGTTTTGACCTGGTAAAACTTAATAAAAACCTGTTGTAGAGCTGTGAATAACTCTGATATATATCAGTCATGGCGTGACAAAGAACAAAGGTGTTTCATCAGAGATATTTCGTTAGTCAGTTTATGGATAACTTACCTTTTCCTTTAGTTTGATATATCAGTTGTCTGTTCATTAATCTTCGACTTTAGTTGATTTCGATTGTGCTTTACAGTCAAAGTCCAAGGAAGTGATTTTTAATTATGTTTTCTGTTGGTTGCTTGGGCAGCTCATAGCTTTTGACCATCAGAGCACGATGAAGGTCTTCCTTTCTCAACCTCTTCCCTCACCTGAGGCACAGTGAGCCTCAGGTGAAGGCACTACCAGTTGCTGGTCTTTAATGAGAGAGCAACCCTACAGTCCCCAAGGATTGTGGTGGCTATAAAACATCTTTCTTAAGAAACTGCTACAAATCTCCACTTGGTTCACAACAAATGAAGAGCGTGTAGATGCTAAATTTGGGAGTCAAGTTTCATCATTACAAGTCCAAGTACCCTTTTACTAATACTCAATGGTAATTAATAACAGCTTCTGTTGTTGAATATTAACTATTCAAATGTGTAGTCACATTCCAGCAGATTCTAATTGTTGGAGGTTTTCTTTGCTCTGTCTTTCCTTTATTAGTCTAAGCTGCATTTCCCTCCCTTTATTTTACTTATTCTACACTGAACATCCACACTTTGGTTTCAGACTTTATACCGTTGATTTCACAATCCTTCAATCTTGTTCGTTAACCAGGTATGTGGTTGCCACCTCTGTGCACTCTGGTTCGAGATTTCCTACTTACCTCACTGGGCCATTATCCGCCCACACTTTCAGCAAATTGTCAGGTAGTAAATTAAAAATTATACATGAGTATCTATGTCTGCCACAGCAAATTCTGGTCTTCACTGAATTTTGGAAGTAATGTCCTCACCTGGCATCAATTAATTTTAGGCATGGGTGACCTTACAATCACAATAAGATCAGAACTCTTTTCCATTGTAGCTCCTGGGCCCAATCACTTATCAACAGTGTAATGAAGTACTTTGCATTTTAAATGTTCTATTTCACATATTATATGTACACAAGATAAACATTCTATTTATAAACCAATCAGGAAAAGGAAATCAAAATTTGGTATTTTGATTTCTAAATATTTAAGATGTTTCATAAGAAATTTGATAAGTTAAGGGAAAATATAATTAAGGATTAAATACATTTGACAATAAAATGGTAGAGGAGAGTTAGATTATTCAAAAAGAGAAATTGCTTGGTTGGGTAGAGGTACTCACAAAACATCACAGAAATCTTCTGAACATAATTTTCAACAGTAGTCAGAGCATGGGAACTTAGCAAATAACAAAGCAATGAAAGGTAAGAAAATACATATATACAGGTCTAATTATAAAGGTACTGCAGTTAACTTATGGAATAACCGGGGAGTCCATAGGATATAACAGAAGGTAAGGCAAATGGCTTTTACAGCTCAAATCTAAGTCTTTGCAGAATTAACTTGGCAATATTTAGGCAAATTCCTGGGGATGTGGAAGAAAATAAACTTTAACAAGTTGTAAATGGAAAGAAAAAGCAAGGAAACATTGAAGAGTAAATAAACAATCTTGGGAGTACAATGAAACAGGCAAATGGATTTCAAGGGTGAATGTCAAAGGAAATACTGAACATGCAGACTATCCACTTAGATCGTACGAAACAAAGAACTAGATGTTGGAAATCTGACAGAAAAACAGAAATAGCTGGAGAAATTCAGAAGGTCTAGCCACATCTGCAGAAAGAAAGCACAACTGCAGCCACACCTGCTGAGTTTCTTCAATAACTTTCACGTAGGTTATAATAATTTCAGAAGGATGTAATGCTATATATTTTCCTTTCCTCTTTCAGGGGATGTGAGCCTGTAGTGTTGGCCATCTTTAATTTCTCTGAACAGAAGTGCTAAAATCAAAGAATAAATTATTTTTACCATACGAATACAGAGCAGAAGTAGGCCATTTGGCCCCTTGAGCCTGCTCCACCATTTAATAAGATCATGGCGGATCTGGTCGTTACAAGCTTAGTCTTTCCAAATTTTCTCCGTAAAGCACCTCACCCACCTGTTCTGAAAGTGGTTCACTGGACCCAAAACATTAACTTTGATTTCTCTCCACAGATGCTGCCAGGCCTGCTGAGTTTATCCAGTAATTTCTGTTTTTGTTGCACTCATTCTACCTATTAGTGCAGTAATCCATTTCTAAACTGCTTCAAATGTTTTGATCATCCCTAAAAGAAGGATATTGTGCATTGTACCTCAGGTGTGGTCTCACAATGCCCTATATAACTGAAGCATGACCTCTCTACCTATGTATTCAATTCCTCTCATAATAAATGATAAATGTTCTATTAGCTTTCTCACTGCACCTGGTTAATTCATCCCTGGACATCTCCGAGCTCTTTATTCACTCACTATTCAGTAATATCTCTTTTAACATCCTTCCTGCCAAAATAGATAATTTTACATTTTCCATGTTTGCCCACTCGATTGGCCTATCTATATCCTCTTCACAACTTAGCTTTCTATGTATCTGCATCGCCAGCAAATTCGGCAACAATGCCTTCCATTCCTTCTTCCAAGTCATTTATAAAAATTGTAAACAATTCAGATTGGAGCAGTAATCATTGTGCCATATAACTCATTACATTTTGAGTGAAAAAGACGCATACCTGTCTAGTCTGTTTTCAGTTATCCAGTCAACCTTCCATCTATGCCAACATATTGGACCCCCACCCCCAACTTTCTGCAATTATCTTGAATGCGGCATTTTCGCAAATCTGTTAATTTATTTTGCATTTCCTCAAATTTTTTTTTTGGCAAAATACACTGAATAATGGGCGATTCTATAAGGTTAACATACCCAGTCAAAGGACAAAATCCAACATCCCTGGGCAATTCCAAACAAGACATTCAATGTACGTCGTGGGTGTCCTGCGACAACATGAGTTGTTGTTTCATTCACTTGGTCTGAGAACAAAAAGCCACCGAGGTGTTTCACAACTTGCATTACAATAATTTGATTCCTGTTTGAGAAGAAAACACATGTAAAAGACATTTTAAATAACACACTATCAAGAAATTGTTGTAAAATGTTATGAACAGATTACATGGACTAACTGGGTCCAAACATGATAAGGAAACATAGTTCATACAAATCTTCCCAAGTTTTAATTACACATCTTTAATTTTTAAACATCTCAGTACTTCTGCTCTTTAATGTGCAGGTAAGGTCTTAGGGAATTTAGGGTATAAGGGGAAAGGGGAGCCAGTGTGTTAAGAGACGGAGACTGAGCAGGAAATAAAAGTTGAGACTGAGGTTCATATGGCTACACACTTGCCTCGAAGCCCAGAGAGTGAGAGAGGGAGGGAAGCCAGCAGGGAAGGAGGCTCAAGAATCCGAAACAGTAGGGTAAAATAAAAGGGACAACACAAGAAAGCTGTAAATTCATTAGTTGGTAACTGCAAATTTGTTAACCTATTCTAAATTTCTTCCAGATTAAAAGTAAATTGGACAAATATTTTACAGATTAAAAACTGAAGACCAGAAAGAAAATTAAAAACATAAAATAGAAATTTATTAAATGATTTGGAGATGCTAGGCCATGTGATGCGTTGTGTCAACATGACAGAGCTGGTGGACTCCATTGTGGTTCACATCTGCACAAGTGTTGATTACTCATGGAACGCTGGCTCAGAGTCTGAGCTTCAAACATTGTAGCACATCAGGGAAAGGGCAAGTTTCCTAGGTGATGTGCTTCAGGAGGCAGTCACACCCTGTAGGTTAAGTAATTCAAACCCTGCCAGTGGTCAGGGTCAGAAAGGTATAATGACAATAGAGGCAAGTAGAAGAAAATTAAGTTAGCATCGGAGGAGCCTCAGATCTTGACCTTGTTCAACAGGTATGAGGCACTTTCTCACTGTGTGGTGAGGAAAAGGGGTGTACCTTTCACAAAAGATAAGAAAACTGACCGCTGCACCATGGTACAGGAGGCCAATCAAGTAGGGGTAACAAAAAGAAATGTGGTAGTAGCAGGGAATTCTATAACTAAAGGTAGAGATAGCATTCTTTCTAAGCAAGAAATGAAGTTTAATCAACAGCAAGAAGTGATAATAGAGTCAGAAAGTATACAACCTGTGTGGTTAGAGTAGAGGACCACAAAAGTAAGAAGACCTGAATGGGTGTTATGCAGAAACTCTCTAACAGTCATCGGGAAATTGGGCAGACAACATATCAGGACATAAAAGAGACATGTAAGAAAGGCACTATTAGAAATAATCATGGGAGACTTCAACATGCAGGTTGACTGGAAAAATGAGGTTGGTAGCGGATCACAAGGGAAGTAGTTTGGGGAAGTCTACAAGATAGTTTTTGTGGTAGAGCCAAATACAGAACTGGCAATTCTGGATTTGGTGATGCGTATTGAAGCAAACTTAATTAGGCAGCTTACGGGACCTTAGGGGGCAGTGACCACAATATATTAGAATTCACCTTAGATTTTGAGAAGGAGGAGCTAGAATCAGATGGAAGACTATTACAATTGAATAAATGTAAATACAATGATGTAAGGGAGCAGTTGGCCAGAATTGAGCAGGGAAGACAATGGAGCAACAATGGTAGTAATTCAGGAGGTACAACAGAAATTCCTTCCAAGGGAGGAGAAACACACGAGAGGACTAGGCAACCATGGCTGACAAGGGAAGTCAAGGACAGCATAAAGCCAAAGGAAAAAAACATGGAATGTGGTGAAGATTAATACAAAGCCAGAGGAATGGAAAGCTTTTAAAAACCAGCAAAAGACAATTAAAAAAAAGCAATAATCAGGAAGAAGATGAAATAGGAGAATAAGCTAACTAGCAATATAGCAAAGAAAATGCAAGAGTTTTTTTAGATCTATAAATGTCAAGAGGAAGGCAAAAGTAGATATCAGACCGCTGGGGAATGAAGTTGGAGAAGTAGTAATGGAGAACAAAGAAATGGAGGAGGAACTGAAAGGGTGCTTTTTGCTTCAATCTTCATGGTGGAAGACACCAGACACATACCAGAACCTCAAGAGAATCTGGGTGTTGAGGGGAGTGTAGTGGCCATCACTAAGGGGAAAGTGCTGGGGATGCTGAAAGGTCTGAAAATGGATAAATCACCTGGACCAAATGGACCACACCCAACGTTCTGAAGGAGATTGTGGGGCAATCACTATGGCTTTCAGGAATCACTATAGTTAGAGGGGGTCCCAGAGAACTATAAAATGGCTAATCTAACAACCCTGTTTAAGGAGGCAGGGAGATAAGGCGGCAGGGAGGCAAAAGACAGGAAATGACTGGCCACTTAGCCTGACCTGAATCGTTAAGATTTTCGAATCCTTTATTAAGGATAAGACTGTGGAGTTCATGGAAGTGCATTATAAAATAGGACTGAGTCAGCACAGCTGTGTCAAGGGTGGGGGATGGGGGGGTCATGCCTGAAAAATATATTAGAATTCTTTGAGGTGGTAAGGGGAAAGTTAGACATAGAGCAGGTGGACATGATCTATTTGGATTGCCAGAGGTTCTTTGACCAGGTGCCACACAGGAGGCTGCTAAATAAAAGCCAATGGTGTTCGAGGCAAAGTACTGGCATAGATAGAGGTTGGCTAACTGGTAGAAGGCAGTGTGTGAGAATAAAGGGGCCTTTTTCAGGATGGAAGTCAGTGACCAGCAAAGTTCTACAAGTGCTGGAAAAGCACAGCTGATCAGACAGCATCAGAGGAGCAGGAAAATCGACGCTTCTGATGAAGGGCTTTTGTCTGAAACATTGATTTTCCTGCTCCTCGGATGCTGTCTGACTGGCTGTGCTTTTCCAGCACCACTCTAATCTAAACTATGCAAGTTCAGTTGACAGTTCGGAAGTCAAACGCAATGTTAGCATTCATTTCAAGAGCTGAGACTGTATGAGGCTCTGGTCAGAAAACATTTGGAATATTGTGAGCAGTTTTGAGCCCTATATCTAAGGAAGGATATGCTGGCTTTGGAGGAGTTCCAAAGGAGATTCATAAGAATGATTCTGAGAGTGAAGTGTTTGTCAAATGAGGAGACTTCAAGGTCCCTTGGTCGACACTCTATGGAACTTCAAATGATGAGAGGGATCTCATTGAAATTTACAGAATACTGAAAGGTCTGGATCCAGTGGGCGTGAAAATATTTCCACTCATAGGGCACAGCTTCAGAGTGCACAGATAACCCTTTAGAACTGCGATGAAGAATTTCTTAAGCCAGAGGATGGGCGAATCTGTGGAACTCATTGCCATAGAAGGCTGTGGAGGCCATGTCATTTGAGACAGAGTACACTTAAAACAAAGATAGATAAGTTTTGATTGGTAAGGGGAACAAGGGCTATGGAGAGAAGGTAAGATGATAGGATTGAACAGCATATTAGCCATGATCAAATAGTAGAAGAGACTCTGAGCCAAATGGCCTAATGCTGCCGCAAGGTGAAAGTGAGGACTGCAGATGCTGGAGATCAGAGTCAAGATTAGAGTGGTGCTGGAATAGCACAGGTGGTCAGGCAGCATCCAAGGAGCAGGAAAAACGAATGGTGAAAAGCTTTTGCCAGAAACGTCAATTTTCCTGTTCCTCGGATGCTGCCTGACCTGCTGTGCTTTTCCAGCGCTGCTCTAATCTTGACTTTAATTCTGCTGCTACCTTGTGGTCCAAAATGTGCATGCTGGACACAAAGGCCAAAATTCAACTGTTCTAAATGTCTTTCTGCTGTATTATGGATAACAAGTCCCATGATACATAGACCTTTTTTTTAAAACAGTGACAGGAGTATAACACCTGCGTCAAATATAGAATATATCATTGCAACAAGGTGCAGCCTTCTTAAATGCCTTCACCCTTCATGACCATAAATTTACTAGCTAATTGGCAAACCATATGCCCAAGAAGTGAGATACTGTGAACAAAGGTTAGCAGGCATTTGTACATCAAAAGCAACAAACACAAAAGTATTGCTTCTTTTGTGCTATTGATTATTTGAAATGCTATTCCAGAACGTAGAAGCGCAAATTACAATAGTACTTCTCCTGCAGCAATCCTCTTTGGGAACTGAATGTTACTTAAGTGTGGACGTTCTGGTTTCTCTTTTCTCCTTTCATGCATAATTAAGTAGAGGCAATAGATATGGTCAATGTAACTACATTAATTAAGATAGACGTGCTGAGCCGAAGCCCATCACTGCTCTTCATGTACTGAACAGGTCAAGTGTTAAAGATACATAATTTAAGAGACACACAAAATTACTGCCTGTGCTAGTGACATTTCTGAATGCAGTTTTACATATCAACAATTTACAGTTCATCAGGAATCCATAAATGGAGAAGAGGTGTTTGAATTTCATTCTCTACATCCAGTAAAATGAAGGGCAGATTTAACAGAGGCACTTAAATTTAAATGTGGAGAGCAGTGAAGTAGGTATTCATAAAGAGAAACTATAGCCACTCAGTGGAAGGTCAATAACCAGAGTTCAGATTGAAGATATTTGAGAAATGTTCCAGGAAACATGCGAAAATCTGGTGGAAATAGATTCAATAGTAACCTTTAAAAGGGAATTGAATGTAGATTTTTAGAAGAGACATTTATAGTGCTGCGGGTAATGTGCAGGAGTGTGAAACTAATTGGGAAGCTCTTTCAAAGAGCTGGCTGATTCAATGGGCTAAAAGTCATTCTGTGCTCTAAGGTTCCATGATTGAAAGGCTAGTGTTGCTTCTAAAAATGGATACAATAGATGAGTGACAGAACAAAAGCATTGCACTTATAAATTATGTGACATGCCAACAGACATCACAAAGCGGATTATAGGCAAAAGGTATTTTTGAAGTTTAGTTGCTGATCTAGGAAATATGACAATCAATTCTGCACGCATCAAACTTCTACAAACAGAAATTTAATATTGATTTGATCATTTGGTTTTTATGATTTTCAATTAGGGGTTACTGTTGGCCAGAATGTAGGTATTTGCTAGTGACTTCACAATGTTCAGCACCATTTGTGACTCCTCAGATAACTGAACCAGTCCATGTTCAATGCAATAAGATCTGAACAATGCCCAAATTTCGGCTGACAACTGGCAAGTAACATTCAAGGAACAAAGAGCAGTACAGTTCAGGAACAGGCCCTTCAGCCCAACATGCCTGCATCAACAGAGGACACCTTTCTAAACTAAAAACCTTTTGCCTCTAAGTGGTCCATATCCTTCTACTCCCTACCTTTCAAGTATCTGTCAAGATGACTCTTAAAACATTGCTAATGTATCTGCTTTGTAATAAAAAACTCGCCTGACACATCTCCTTTAAATCTTTCCCCTTGTAACTTAAACCTGTGGTATACCTTAAACGTTTCTCCCCTTGGGGAAAAAAAAGGCTCCTAATATCCATTCTATCCATGCTTCTAATAATTTGCAAATTTATCAGGTCATCCCTAAGTCTGACATTCACGTGAAAATAAATAAAATAAATAAAATAAAAATAAAATAAATAAAATAAAATAAATAAAAATACATTTTTTTTCAATCTCTCCTCACAGCAAATACCCTCCAAACCAAGCAATGTTGTGGTAAAGCTTTTTGTACTCTCTCCAAAGCCTCCACATCCTGCCGATAGTGTACTGAGCAAAACTGAATGTAATATTCTAAACGTGGCCAAACTAAAGTTTTTGCAGCTGCAACATGACTTGCCAATTTTTATATTCTATGACCTAGCCAATGAAGGCAAACACGCCATACCCCTTTGTGATTACCTGATTCACTTTTGTTGCCACTTTCAGGGAACTGTGTACCTGCAAGCCTAGATCCCTCTGTATGTTAATGCTTCCAAAAGTTCTGCTATTTCCTGTATACTTCCCTCCTGCATTGGACCTTCCAAAATGCTTCACCTCAAAATTTCTCCAGACTAAATTTCACCTGTCATTTCTCTTCCCAAGTACCCAGCCTATCTATATTTTGCTGTAATCTCTGGCAATCCTCCTCACTATCCGCAGCTCTACCAATCTTTGTGTCATCCACAAACTTACTAATCAGACCACCTTCATCCTCTTTCAAATAATTTGTGTATGTATATTACAAATAACAGGAGTCCCAGCATTGATTCCTGTGGAACATCACTGGTCACCAGATCTCCAGTCAGAAAAACACCCTTCCAGCACTATTGCTTTCTATGACCAAGCTAGTTCAGTATCCATGTTACTAGATCACTGCAGATTCCATGAAATTCATGTTCTATATCAGCCTACCATGAGGGACCTTGTCAAATAAAGTCCATGAAGACAACATCCAATGCCCTATCCTCAATCATCTTTGTCACTTCCTCAAAAAACTCAATCAAGTTTGTGAGACACTACCTCTCCCACTGCCTATCACCAGTAAGTCCATATTTTTCCAAATATGAGCGAATCTTGCCCCTGAGAATTTTCTCCAACCATTTCTCTACCACTGATGTAAGGCTAGATGGCCTGTAATGTCCAAGATTATCCCTACTGTGCTTCTTAAACAAAGAAACAATATTGGTTATTGTCCACTTTTATAGGACCTCTCCTATGACGAAAGGGGATCCAAAGATTTTGTAAAAGGCCCCAGCAAGTTTCTCCCTTGCTCCCCTCAGTATTCTGGGGCATACCCCATAAAGGTACTGAAGACTTGTCTACCCTAATGCTTTTCAAAACATACACCACCTCATGTCGTGTATATTGACATGTCCTAGAATATCAAAATACCCCTCCCAAGACTCACCAGTCACCTTGTCCTTCTCAGTTGTGAATACTGCTGAAGTGCATTTGTTAAGGACCGCATGTATGTCCTCTGGCTCCAGGCAGAAATTCCCTATTGTATCTTTTCGCAGACCAAACCTTTCTCCAGCTATCCTCTTACTCCTTATATACATATAAAATGCCCTGGGATTTTGCTTATTCCTGTTTGCCAAGGAAATTTCATGGCCCTTTTTAGCCCTCAGCCTTTCTTGCTTTCTTTACATTCTCTGAGGGCTCAGTTTGTCTTCAGTTTCCTAAACCTTATGAATGCCTATCTTTTCGTTTTGACTAAGCTCACAATTTCTCATCATCCAAGGTTGCAACATCTTGCCATCCTTATCCTTCATTTTCACAGAATCATGCTACTCTTGAACTCTAATCATGTGACATTTAAAAGACTCCCACATGACAGATGTCAAACAGCCATCCCCAACCTACATTTCCCAGTTCCTATCTAATTTTGTCGCAGTTAGCCTTCCCCTAATTTAGTACTTATACCCGATGACTACTGTTATCCTAATCCATAAGTAGCTTAAAACTCAATGTTCCAGAAATGCACCCACACTGAAACTTGGATCACCTGGCTGGGCTTATTCCCCAATACCAGGTTTGGCATGGCCCCTTCGTTAGTTGGACTATTTACATTTTGTCTCAAGAAACCTTCTGATGCACCCAACAAGACTCCCCCCTACCATTCAAGCTCCAGACACTAAGTGAATCCCAGTCAACAGAGGAGAAATTAAACTGACCCTCACATCAACCCTGGCATTTTAAAATTTTTCCATCGCCTGTCCACATGTCTGATCCTCTATCTCCGGCTGATGTTGGCAGGCCTCAAGTGCAACTCCTAGGTTCCTTCCTATTCCTGAGCTCCACCCACATGGCCTCTCTGAATGAGCCCTCCAAGGTGACCTCCCCCAGTGACATTCACTATAATGAGTAATGCAACTCCCCCACCCTTTTACATCCCTCTCTATCTTATCTGAAACATCAAATGCCCAGAACATTAAGTGACCAGTCTTCTACCGCTCTCAACCAAATTGCTGTAATAGCTACTTCATCACAGTTAAGAGTACCAATCCAAGCACAAAGTTCATCTTGTCAGACTGTTATTTAAACAAATACTTGTGTTTAAAAGAATACAAGTACATCTGTCCTTCCTTGCTGGCTTTAATCTTTAACTCTTTATTTCACTTGCTGACCTACTATTCTGGTTTCCACATCCACACCACACTATTTCAAACCCTCTCGTGTGACATGAGCAAACCTCCCTGCCAAACACTGATGTCCCTCTAGTTTGCAACCGGTGCTCCTTGTACAGGTGCCAATGGAAGACATCCTAATGATCCACATTTCTGAACCTCTCCCACCTACACCAACTCTTTCCCCAGGTATTTAACTGTAGTACCTTCTATTCTCACCACACTGGCATATGACATAGGGAGTAATCCTGAGATTACAATGCTCACGGTCCTGCTTATCAATATACTACCTAAATCTCTGAACTCCCTTTGTAGGGCCTCATCATTCTTCCTGCCTACGTCATTAGTACCAATATGTACTACAATCTTTGGCTACTCATTCTCCCTTTTGAGAATGTCCCAGGTCTGCTCATCCATGACCATGGCACCGGGGAAGCAACAGTCCAACTTGGAAACCTTTTTGCAGCCACAGAAATGCCTATCTGTGCCCCTGACAATGCAGTTCTGTATCACAACTGCTCTACTGCACTTTAACTCCCCCTGCACAATGAGACATTGGCAAAGATTACCAAAAGCTTGATCAAAGATTTAAATTTTAAGGAGAACCTGAAAGAGGAGAGAGGGAGATTTTAGATGGGATTTCAGAGCAGAGTGTTCAAACAGCTTAAAGCCAGAACCAGAAGAATGTTGCGAGGTTGCAGGGCATTATGTAGATTGGGAAGAATGAGATCACAGTAATTTGAAAACAAGTATGAGAATTCTAAAATTTTAACCAGGAACCAAAATAGGTTCGTGAGCACAGCAATACTGGGTGAACTGACTTGTTGAAATTAAAGACACAGAAACAAAGTTTTAGCTGATGACAAATTTACAGAGAGTAGAATGTGGGAGATCTGCCAAGAATGCATTACAATAATCATGTCTGGTGGTTTCAGCAGATGAGTGGAGGAAAGAGTTGCACAACATTTTGCAGATGGAAATAAATGCTCATACTGATGGTCCAGATAAATAGTTGAAACTCATTTCAAAGCCAAAGAGAACACTATGGTTATGAATAGTCTGGTTTAATCTCAGACAGCAGCCTGGATGACGGATGCAGTCCGTAGGGGAGAAAGTGAGGACTGCAGATGCTGGAGATCAGAGATGAAAATGTGTTGCTGGAAAAGCGCAGCAGGTCAGGCATCATCCAAGGAGCAGGAGGAATCGAAGTATCGGGCATAAGCCCTTCTTCAGGAATCAGGATGCAGTTCGTACCCATGGAACACAGACCTTGATGTTTTCTACTATTTAATTGGAGAAAATTTCTGTTCACTCAATGCTTGATATTGAACAATGTATCGGACAAGTTGGAGAGAGAGAGAGGTTCTGAGAGAATGATGGAGAGATGGAATGGGGTGCTATCAGCATTAGATTAGATTAGATTAGATTAGATTACTTACAGTGTGGAAACAGGCCCTTCGGCCCAACAAGTCCACACCGCCCCGCCGAAGCGCAACCCACCCATACCCCTACATCTACATTTACATTTACCCCTTACCTAACACTATGGGCAATTTAGCATGGCCAATTCACTTGGCCTGCACATCTTTGGACTGTGGGAGGAAACCGGAGCACCCGGAGGAAACCCACGCAGACACGGGGAGAACGTGCAAACTCCACATAGTCAGTCGCCTGAGGCGGGAATTGAACCCGGGTCTCAGGCGCTGTGAGGCAGCAGTGCTAACCACTGTGCCACCGTGCCACCCACGTGTGAAAACTGGCATTTGTGTGTCTAGATCATGTTATGAAAAACAACATGCAGCTGAGAAATAGAAGGAGACCAAGGAAGGTTCCTTGGGGATGACAGATGATAACTGCATGAATGAGATGTGGCCAGAAGCATCAAACAAGATATTCGCACACAGTAAAGAAATAAATTAAACATTCAGGGATCGTGGACAAGGTGGAGAAATTAGACCTGAAAGGAACAAGACTAATTGGCTATTCTTTGACAAGTGGACAATGATTTCCATTTAGAAAGAGTGTGGACCAGTGACTGAAGTGTGTTCTGACAATTCTGACAAGCACTGGACCGAAGCTTCATTAACTGGTCAGATGATAATGACAAGATCATGAAGATGATTTCAGGCAATGAACTGAATTAAATGAGAACCTCAAAGGTGACAGAAACACAAAGGTTTGAAGATGATCAGTGGCAGTGAGAAGAGTGATGTGAAGTGGTGCCAAGTGGACTCAATACTAGAATAAATTGATGAGGTGCTCAGACTTGGTGTTAGAACTAAGAGTTGCTAGGTTGGACACAAAATAGATTAAAAACGTAGGAAGGCCATACATTGGTAGCAGGAGGGAAAGCTTGACTGGAATACAGAAGAAAAAGATATGGAAGCTGATGTGTACATATTAAATAGGGTTCACAAGGAGGCAGCAGGGTATGGGATAGGTAGAGAATGCAAGAGGGCAAGGTGCAAACCAACAAGGTGAGCTTGGTTGCAGTCCATATGCAAATATGGGTTAAAGCAGGACAAATCAGAGATTACATAACCAAGAGCTATAGAATTAAGCATAAATCAATAGATGAGAATCTAATGACTGCAGGTAACCAGTCAATGAAGAGGTGTAGATAGGTAAGGCAGATTGTCAAAGAGAATGCAAGAGGTGACATTGCCTAAAGCCAACAAACAGTAGGAAAAATGAGTGTCAGAGAAATTTGTGGAAAAATGTAGCAGACTTCTAAAGAAAGGATCAGAATCTTTAACAAGGTATGACTGTTTGAACATAAGAATTGAATGGGAAAGTAGAGTTCAAGGAGGAATGCATCTTTTTCCAGACAGCATAAATTAGAGGAAGTCAAATAGGTTTACCAGTTGATGATGTCCAGATTATGACTCACATTAAATGAAAAGACGAATCAGAGATAGCAAGAAAGCTACAGTGTGATAGTCATCTGCTGGAAAAATGTTTTTAAGTGTACTGAGTGCCTAAATACCAGAAGTAGGAGAATTGGTCATGTTAAGACTATTATGGTCTGGAGATCTGAGCAGAATCTTGAGTTGGCAGCTAGAACAAATAATTTAATCACTTTATTAGGACAAAGTGCAATTTAAATTTTCTTGCCAAAAAGCTCTTTGCTGCAAAATGCTGGAATGGAGTGCTGAAGGGAAAACCAGCAGTGTATGCAGCTGTTGAAACCATCATCTTTTTAAGCAAAATGGTCAAACAGCATTATGATGTCTAATAAATTTTGTGGACAGAAGCAAATATTTAATATTGTGTGGGGTTGTTCTGGAATCTCAGGATATCAGTACAGTGCCAGATAACAGAAATGCACACAGATGAGGATTTGCATCATGTCAGAATGCATTCAACCAAAACTGGTTTTATATAATGCATAACATTCATGGACCACAGCAAGAATGGAGCAAACGGTAAATGGACACAGAAGGTACTTTGCACAAATGGGCATGGTAGATTAAAACGCAAAATTGGTCGACAACGTTGCTTTTCTTGTCTGATCCTCACTAGCCATCATGTGACAAAGTCATTCTTCTCTATTGCTGAAAAGGAAAGATCACAACCTACTGCTTTTGCCTGCATTTCCCAGAACCTGCAAACTAACATATGCAAGCTTGAGAACCTGTAGTCTGAAAGCCATCATAATTTTATCACTATTACTCATACAACCTTAATTGTTTCAGGCCACATGTAAGGCTAAAGGCCATGAGAAAAAAGGAGTTCAAAGATTCAAAAAAGTTAGAATTCAAAACTATATACTTGGTGAACAAAATACATTACACTTACTGAACCAGGAATCACTCCTCAAGAGACTTGAGGAAAACAAAAAAAAACTTTCAATTTAAAGTTGTACCTAAATATGAAAAAAGAATGGCTTACTGCTGTTCTCATACAAAAGGTTTTAATGGGCAACACTTTATTTTAATGCAAGAAACCAGAAACAAAATAATGTTATTGAGAGCAATTTCTACACAGAGTTCATACAAGCAACCACTGTTGAAGAACTAAGACCGAAAACTTCATTGCTGTTTTAGCACAAGTTTCCTTGTACATCATTTTTAACTCAAACATAATACATTCTTTATCACATGTTAAATCTAACTTCCTTCTGAACATACAACAGCATGTAGCTGCCAACTTTCCAAGGTTAGAACTTTTTATTAAGGTTCAGAGAAAATCAAAATAAAAAGAAATTTAGTACTTACTCTGAAGGCATACTCGTCATGACTAGTGTTCTGCTTGGCTAGGAAAATAAAGAAAATCAGAATCAATTCTTAAAGCCTATAATCATTCCTGGTCATGCTGATAAACACAATTACAGCAAGGATTTTGCAAGAACCGGAACAGCAGATTGTGGTCAAAGAGATTGTTGTAATTTGCTGATAAAACAGTTTAATGTAATACAAGAGAGTACTTTCACAGTTCTGATGAAGAATCACAGGCCTGAAATGTTAACGCTGTTTCTCAAGAGATGGTGCCTGATCTGCTGAGTGTGTCCACTATTTGCTGTTATTTATTTTAGATTTCCTGCATGCCAGTGCTTCTTTCCTTCTACATTATTGCACGTAACAATGTTTAAATTAATATCACCAATTTCTGTTTATAGTTATGAGCCATACTTTTATTTTCTGCGCCTAAAATAGAAGAACTTTTAAAAATATATCATTCAGGGAAAACGGGCATCAAGTAGTGATATTTCTGCATGGTGAATCCAAGCCAATGTCTTGAAATGCTGCAGACCATGTGGGGAAAATATACAAACATTACATCTAGTAAGGAGTGCCAACACTTGTCGCAGTAATGGTGAAAAAATAGCAATATATTTCCAAGTCTGGATGTTATGTCAACTGGACACAATCAGTGTCTATCCTGTTCTTATGGCCACGGGAATTATTTATCCATGTTAACTGCAAGGATACTGATGTTGGGAGTTTTAAATCAAATATCAATGATTTAGTTACATTTTATTCTACACGACAGTTATATTCTGACACTTGTGAAGGACAAAAAACACTTGGCACTAGTTAACTTAATCTGGAGATTATTCAGTCTAAATGCATGTAGGCATAGTCAGTTTTATATTTATATTTTTATATTAGATTACTTACAGTGTGTTTCACCATGAAAAACTGGAAACAGCAGCAATCAACAATCATTTGCAAACCTTATGCTACTTGATCTTAGGGAGAGAAGACCATTGATAAAGCAACTGAAAATGTTTGGGCCGGAGACATTATGCTGAGGAATTTCTGCAGCTATACAATAAAGCTGTTGATTAGTCTCCACCAGTACTACCTTCTTGTGATAGATGTGACTCCAGAATATCAAGAGTTTTCCTCGTGATCCTTACTTCATATTTTGCTAGAACTCCTGGTGACATAGTCAATTGATTAGATTAGATTACTTACAGTGTGGAAACAGGCCCTTCGGCCCAACAAGTCCACACTGACCCGCCGAAGCGCAATCCACTCATACCCTTACATTTAACCCTTACCTAACACTACAGGCAATTTAGCATGGCCAATTCACCTGACCTGCACATCTTTGGACTGTGGGAGGAAACCGGAGCACCCGGAGGAAACCCACGCAGACACGGGGAGAATGTGCAAACTCCACACAGTCAGTCACCTGAGGCGGGAATTGAACCCGGGTCTCTGGCGCTGTGAGGTAGCAGTGCTAACCACTGTGCCACCATGCCGCCCACTGCTGCCCAGATATTAAGGATACTACCCTCACCTTACCTGTGGAAATTAACTCAATTTGTCCATGTTTGGATCAAGACTACACGAAGAACTTAGAATATTACAGAACAGGCCCCCCATGTCAGCACTAGCCACAATACTGTTTTAAACTAATCCTATCAGCCTGCACATGGCCCATATCCCTTTAGTCCCTGCCTGATATGCCTAAAAGGTCTGGAACTGAGTAATCCAGGCAGATCTGAATGTGAGCATTGTTCAGCAGGTTATCAGTGACTAAGTACTACTTAATAGCACTACTGATGACATCTTTCAGGGTTTTGCTCATGACTCAGAGTAGGCTGAGACAGCAACAACTGAGTAGATTTGTCCTGATTTTGTGGACAGGTCAGAGATGGGCAACTTTTCACATTGCTGGGTAAAGGCCTGTGTTGTAGCTGTATTGGAATAACTTGGCACAGAGTGGGGCGACGGAGGGCTGTACAAGTCTTTAGTTCAGTCCTTGGCACGGACATGATGGGCCAATGAGACTCCTTTCATGCTCCAAAAACTCTGACTACTGCTGCAATATAGTCAATGCCTTTAACGATTTCTGGATTTCACATACAGTGAAGATTGAAATCTGAAATTCTGGGAACCCTTTGCGGCGTCTGGGATGCACCATCCACACAGCAGACACCCACCCCCCTGCCTTACTCCCAATACACATTGGTGAGCATGGGGAGATTTTTGGATCCTCTTACGACCATTCCTAACTAATGGAGTTATTACATTTTGGTCACACTGTGGGTAACCTTGACTTATTATTATGAATATTTCAACTGAAAATAAAAAAGTAGATTTAATGGAATACTTGATCAGTATTTTGACTGAACATAGAACTTGTCACAAACTCAATTCGTTTTATTTAAATTATTTCCTTTATTTAGTAAATAAACCTAATGAATAACGTTTGAGGTATCAACTTTGATAGAAAAATGTTTTCTCTTAGTAATAGAAAACATAAGTTCTGAAGAAAGTCAGCAGGTCTGGCAGCATCTGGAAGAGAGAAGCAAAGTTAATGTTTTGAGTTCAATCTAAGCGTTCTTCAGAACTGGACTCAACATCAACTCTGTTTTTCTCTCCAGTGATGCTTCCGAGATAGCTGGCTTTCTCCAGCACTATTTTTATTTCAGATCTCGAGCATCCACAGTGTTTTGCTTTTATTCTGAAAGAAAATATATTGCATCAGTAATTTTTTTTAATATTGATCATCTTCCAATAATCCTGATATTATTCAAAAAATGAAGATGAAAAAATTTTTAAAAAGTGAAAATATATGCCAACAAACTGAAGACGAAATGCAATCTGAATGCAGATCTATCCTTTAAGAATTGGGATGACGTATTTCTATATAAGTATATAGGAAATGCCAATACCATTTTGTTTGGAAAATATTATCTTGCTAAATAATTTCCCAAAAAAGACAAAATTCAAAGGAAATTAAGAAACCATTGATTACTGTAGCCCACGCAAGAACTGCAGGATATTGATAATGGGAGACTTTGAATATCCAAATATAGATGGCAATTGGCAACAGGAGGAAGAAATTCATGAAATGCATTATCAGAAAATTGTTTGGTCAGTATGCTGCCAGCCCAAGGAGAAGGGCAGTATTGTTGAATCCAGTTTTGGGCATGAACTGGAGTATGTTTCAATGGGTGAACATTTGTAAAACAGTTCTAACATAATCATAATGTGGAGGTGCTGGTGTTGGACTGGGATGGACGAGGTCAGAAGTCACATGACAAAGGAGCAGCACTCCAAAAGCTTGTGATTTCAAATAAACCTGTTGGACAATGACCTGATGTCATGTTACTTCTGACCTTATATAATCAAATTGAGATTAGTGGGAGAAGGGTACAATCCTTCATATTATCAATAATTTAAAAATATTTGACTGGAGAAGGATTAACTTCAGTAAGTTGAAAAAGAAATCTTGCCAAGGTAAAACAGTGACAAACAGTGGGAAACTTTTAAAGAGACAACAATTCAGTAACAGAGCAGACAGATTTCTGAGAAAGGGAAAGAAGGCTTTCAAATATAGACCTCACTGGATGACTGTACATGTAGTTGTTAAAGTGACACAGAAGTACAGGTGATGAGGGGTGAATCAACTCCCCTCTTTTAACCTCCTTAGTTACCACAAACTAAGTTTTATTTTCCTTTGAGCACAACATAGTTTAAAGGTGTAGTTTCACAGTGCCTAGTAAGGAGCCAACTGCTAGGTTTTCTTGTGCAAAAGAAAAATCACGTTTAAAATTTGTTAATGAGGAAAGTAATAAAGATGAGATGTCAACAATACTTGGACATAAATATAAAGTTAAAGAGTGATACAGCCTAGTTCAAAAAGGAAGGTCAAAGAATACAGTTTAAAGTCCATAAAATGTCCTTGGAGGCAAGGTTTTAATCTGAGATTACAGCTATTTAAGTTGTGTTTTATATCATCAGTGGTTTGAGTTGTCCTTTGAGTTCATGGCATTCTGATGTTCTCACTAAGTTATTTGTTCCTTGAGAGTCTGACAGCTCTTCATGTCACAATTCCATTTTCTCTGTGCAGAAATAGCTCCCAACAATACAGCTGGTCTGTATATTCCAGTGTCTAATTCCAATGTCCAATTGTAAACTATGTCTTTCATCTTTACTGTGTGAAACTTAACCCACTACTATAAATCAAATAGATGAAATTTTCTTCAACCTTGATTAGTTCGTGTCTTTTGATAAAATGTTAGTTTTAGTTCAGTTCAGTAATGGTTTTGTTTATTCCATGTTGACTTTATGAAGCTTGGCTAATTTGTGTGAGTACCTGATGGCTGCAGCCAAGTCAATGCACAGAATCCAGTGGCCGAGAGCAGAGCGGGGATGGCAGAGCCAGTGGACTTGGAGCGAAGATGACCACTGGTTGAGAACTGGCGGAGCCCAGGCGGACCATGTAGAAGCCCTTATAGCAAGACTGGAATGTCTGTCTTTTTGGCTTTATTTCTTACTTCCCTAATTTGTACATGTAGATCTGTAATGCAGTGTAACATTTGCGTTTATTCTCTCTACGTTTTGCACCTAAGATTTGCATTTAGGTACTTTGTACCCAAGATGACAACATCTTGGCGACATTGTATCGTTTTCAGTGAACTCCTGTTCTTTTGTAACTCAAGTACATATGACAATAAACAATTTTAAATGGAGCGGTCTGAATGACGTGGGCTACGGCAAGATTTGTGATGGAATCTAACAAGAAATCCGGCAAGACCCATCTCAATGTTGGATGTATCACACAGCTCATCAAAAGCATTTAAGAGGAAATGAAACAAACTTTTCATAGGGCAACAAGTTGCGAACTAAGGAGGATTACTGCGCATTACCTCTTATTGAAGCCACAAGGTGCCTCATTAATAGTCAGCTTCCTATCTTATTAAATATAACAAACAAGCTCAATACCGAGAATTATTGAGATGCAAGTCAGAATGGGTACCTGGCTTCAGTCACCACTGGCTGCAACCAATCTCCAGCAGCAACATATCAGGATATGCTCCTTGGACATGAGCCAAATCCATCTCACGTGTTTTGGGCAGAACAACAGTAAAAAGGACTATTATTTGAATTGCAAAAAATTGCAGCATGCAGATGTGCAGAGGAACCTGGGTGTCTTTGTGCATGAATTACAGAAGGTTGGTCTGCAGGGGCAACAGGTAATTAAGAAGGCAAATGGAATTTTGTCCTTCATGGCTAAAGGGAATTAGTTTAAAAGCAGGGAGGTTATGTTGCAGCTGCACAACTGGCAAGGCCACACCTGGAGTACTGCATGCAGTTTTGATTTCTTTACTTGAGAAAGGATATACTGGCACTAGAGGGGGCGCAAACGAGCTTCACTAAGTTGATTCTGGAGTTGAAGGGGTTGGCTTGTGAGGAGAGACTGAGTAGACTGGGATTATATTTATTGGAAATTAGAACAATGAAGGGGGACCTTATAGAAACAAAATTATTAAGGGAGTACGTAAGATTAGAGCTGAGAGGATGTTTTCACTGGCGGGTGAAACTAGGAGAAGAGGGCATAGCCTCAAAATTTGGGGAAGCAGATTTAGGACTGAATTGAGAAGGAACTTCTTCACCCAGAGTTGTAAATCTATGGAATACCTTGCCCAGTGAAGTAGTTGAGGCTTCCTCATTGAATGCTTTTAAAGCTAATAAAGGTAATTGTTTGAACAGTAAAGGGATTAAAAGGTTATGGTGAAAGGGCATGTAAGTGGAGGTGAGGCCACAATAAGATCAGTGATGATCTTGGAGCAGGCTCGAAGAGCCAGATAGTTTACTCCTGCCCCTAGTTCTTATGACATTAGAATCTACCATGGACCAAAATCTAAGAACATGAATGTCACATCTCTGTTCCACTTACCAGGGTCCTAACCTTATTGCAATTCAATGCTGCAACAAGGACACTATGCAATCAGGGACACCAACCAGGCTGCATTTCTAGCCCAAATAAAAAAAAACTGTGGATGCTGCAAATCAGAAACAAGAACAACAATTGCTGGAAAAGCACAGCAGGTCTGGCAGCATTTGTGGAGAGAAAGCTGTGTGTTAATGCTTAGGGTACAGTGAAGTTCTGAACAGGAGATTTCCCAGCAATTTCTGCTTTTGCATCTTTGGCTTGTTTGCTTCTATCATAGTTCTTCCTCACTCTGAATATATTTGAATGCTTATAACAACTCTGCCATGCATTGGCTTGTCGTTGTGCACTTTGCAATTCAGCTAGAGATACCAGACTCTCAGTACTACAGTATTGCCTTACAATTTGGCACACACAAAACCAAGCAGTTTGTCGTGGCTGTCAGCAGTCCTCAGTCAAATCGAGGAGGACAGCCTTTGCTCAAGGGGTTCTGGCACAGTAAGTGAAGGCAATCCTCTGATATCAGTACAGGATTATCAACATGTTCAGTCGGTCGCTCAGGGCTATCAAAAGTCAGGATCCTCTCTTTGCGAGGGGACACATGCCGAACATCAGGCAGCCCACCTATCACCCTGACTCTTTCTGCTCTTCTGGGGGCTGTTTTGCTCTTGGATTGAGAGAGAAGCAGGTATAAAAGCAGATTAGAGTGAGTGATAAAGGTGTTACTTTGGGTGGAGGCATCCCGAGCGAGTGACTACACAGCAAAGAGGGCTTGCAGAATGAGCGGGGTTGGGGTGTTAGAGAATGAGTAAGGGAAGATGTTGCAATTAATAATGAAAGTGGTACAGCATGAGACTTACAGGGAGGTGAATGCAGTACCAGAGATAGAGTGAGTGTGAGATATCAAAGAGAAGATTGTACCACATGCTGAAGTGGAGAAGGCAATAAACATTCTTCCTACATTACTGCATTCCACCCGCAGTTAGCACAGCTGATTCGATGGCTGGTTTGCGGTGTGGTGATGTCAACAGCGGAAGTTCAATTCCCACATGTGTTGAGGTCACTTTTAAGGACCTGCCTTCTCAACCTTGTTGCTTACTTGAGGCATGGTGACCCTCAGGTTAAACTTATCTCCTGTTACCAATGCGAGAGCAACTTCATAGTCCTCTGGCAAGATGGTGACTGTTACTACACAGTAAATCTACAAGTGGTGTTCCCCACTGACAGGATACAGCTGTTCAGCGAAAAAAGATGCGTTTCAATGCTGATATGATGCTATGTATATAGCCTGGACATCCAACGACTAGCAGACTGTATCAAACACCATGTCCCACTAACCACTTACAGCTGGTAGCAGGCTACTCATGGTCAATCAGTCAGAGTTTGCAATCTTCACAAAAGCATATCCAGAATTAGATGGGATTCTGTTATTGGAAATTATTTGATAAATAAGTTGGTCTTATAATAAGAGCATCAGTTGGACCTGCAGTGAGATGGATTTGCATGTGTTGAAGCTATGCATATTAAAACACAGGACCCTGGCTTAAGTGAGCAAAACAAAAGGGTACATTCATTGAAACTGTTTAAAAACAAAATGAGTAATGCAGCTAACTTGTGCTGCAGCCGCACGGCAAGACCCTAACTAATCAGAATCTACTGGCCTGGTCTGAGAATTAAGATTGATAGCTAACGGTTCTTGGTGTATCTCCTGGTCAATTATGGCCCAATAAGCAGCCTCTTCTCACTACGTAAACGATGTGGAGGTGCCAGTGTTGGACTTGGGGGGATGCGGGGGGTTGGAGAACAACTTTAAAAATCATACAACACCAGATTATAGCCCATAGTTGAACTATAACCTGGTGTCATGTGGTTTTAACTCTGTGCAAAATGGTATCTCTATTTCACAGAATCATAGAATCTCTACGGCCCAATAGGTCCACAACAACCTGCCAAAGAGTAACCCACCCAGACCTATTACCCTTGCCCTATTACCCTACATTTATCCCTGACTAATGCACCTAAGCTGCACATCCCTGACCACTATGGGCAATTGAGCATGACCAATTCACTTAACGTGCACATCTTTTAGATTGAGGGGGGAAACTGGAGTCCCTGGAGGAAACCTACTCAGACAGGGAGAATGTGCAAACTCCATACAGTCACCCAAGGCTGGAATCGAATCTGGGTCACTGGCGCTGTGAGGCAGCAGTGCTTACCACTGAGCCACCGTATGGCCCCACGTCTGTTTCAAGTCTATTTCTTACACCTTAATTCTGATGATTGCAAGATGAAAAGCTTCCACTTCTAGCTGCTTCCTACCAAGTTTTGCAGTACTGAGCATTTATTTATAACCCCATAAATAGTAAAATGATATTCAGAGAAAGAGTACAGCTGATTAAAGGAGCAAAGAAGGAATTATCTTGTTGAGGTACAGCAGACTTCTCCAACACAAAGACAACATGGTTTTTCTCCATCATATGTAAATGCTGCCCCTTGAAAGAGGGGCTGAATGGGATGATTGCGTGTAATGGAGGGACAGGGTAGTGAGTGAGGGACAGGGAGTGTCGAATATGTGCAGGGTGGGGAGGGATAGGGCCAAACACTTAATCTTACCTTCCTCCCCTCTCTCAAAAATCCCATCCAGTACGTGGGCCAAGAAAAGCAGAAAACCAGTGTTGAAAGAAAACCACTTCCATCAACAACCTTCATACGAATTTTGTCATGTCCAGCTCAGTGCGTGCGTTACCAGAGGCTATCACAAGCTTTTTTGTTAATCTTTCATTAGCATTCATGAAACAGAGTTTAGCTCAGCCTTGATCCCAATCCCTCCACGATGATCAGAACTTGGAACTTTGCATTTCTCTGTCTCTAACTCTCCCTCTCTATTTCCCTCTCGTAAACTCCTTAATCATCACGTGCACCAACTCTACAGCAGGCGCCACAACCTTGAAATTCAGATGGAGTCTGCACTCAGGATACAGCAGTACAACTATGCGACATTGCCAAACAGACAAGGCGACAAAACTACACCACGTACGTGCAAACCAAGAACAAAAAACTGGAGAAACTTGGCATTCTCACCAGTAATAGCAAAGCCCACCCTGGCACCACAGTAGACAACATTATCGCTGTGGGAAGTCTATTATCATCTTATTGGACCACAACCTTCAACCGGAAGAAATTGAAATCCTGAGCAGGGGTCTCAACTTCTGCCCCACCACCAAAACGGAACCACTGGTTCTTGCAGCAGACACGGAGGAGTTCATCAGACAAATGAGACTCCGGGAATTCTTTCAAGGTGCCAGCAGTGATCCCAATGAGCCCACTGATGAACTGGAACAGTCATCACAGGGATCTGTAGAGAAGCGACCAAAGGAGGTGTCAACTTGGACCCCACCTGAGGGCTGCTGCTCTGGGCTTGACATATATGCTCAAATATATAAATATACAAGTGCCAGATTCAGCCGTACCCACAAGGTAGAGCAAAACATCACCCGTTCATAACGCAATGCCATCCAGGCTCTCAAGACCAATTACAACATTGTCATCAAACCAGCAGATAAAGGAGGAGCCACTGTCATTCAGAATAGAACAGTTTACTGCAAGGAAGTATACTGACAACTGAACAACCAGGACCATTACAGGCAACTACCAGCAGATCCGACCAAGGAACACACCTGTGAATTAAACACAATGATCAGAACTTTGGATCTAATCCTTCAGAGTTCCCTACGCACCCTCATCCCACGTATTTCTCGTGTAGGCGACTTCTACTGCCTTCCAAAGGTACACAAAGCCAATACATCAGGGCTTCACATCATATCGGGCAATGGGACCCTGTGTGAGAATCTCTCCGGCTATGTTGAAGGCATCTTGAAACCTATCGAACAGGGGATCCCCAGCTTCTGTTGCAATACTAAGGATTTCTTACAGAAACTCAGCATCCATGGACCAGTCAAACCGGGAACATTCCTCATCACAATGGAAGTTTCCGCACTCTACACCAGCATCCCCCACAATGATGGCATTGCGGCAACAGCCTCAGTACTCAACACCAACAACTGCCAGTCTCCAAACACCATCCTACAACTCATCCGCTTTATCCTCGATCACAATGTCTTCACCTTTGACAACCAGTTCTTCATCCAGACACATGGAACAACCATTGGGACCAAATTTGCACCTCAATATCCAACACTTTTATGCACAGATTCCAACAAGACTTCTTCTCTGTACAGGATCTCCAACCAACATAATGCACCAGGTACATTGACGACATTTTCTTCCTCTGGACCCATGGCGAGGAGTCACTGATAAAACAACACAGTGACATCAACAAGTTTCATCCCACCATCAAACTCACCATGGACTACTCTCGACTATCTGTCTCATTCTTGGACACATGCGTCTCCATCAAGGATGGACACCTCAGCAACACAGTCTACCGCAAACCCACAGACAACCTCACAATGTTACACTTCTCCAGTTTCCACCCAAAACATATTAAAACAGCCATTCCCTATGGACAAGCCCTATGTGTACACCGGATCTGCTCAGATGAGGAGGAACTTGATGGACACCTGGAAATACTCAGGGATGCCCTGCCAAGAATGGGCACACAATGCCCAACTCATCGACCGCCAGTTCAGACGTGCCACAGCAAGGAACCATAATGACCTCCTCAGGAGACAGAACGTGCTGCAACCGACAGGGTACCCTTCGTTGTTCAGTATTTCCCATGAGCTGAAAACTACGCCATGTTCTTCGTGACCTGCAACACATTATCAATGAGGATGAGCATCCCGCCATGATCTTCCCCCACCTCCACTACTTGCCTTTAAACAACCGCCAAACAAGCTGCCCAGCTCTCAGAACAACGCCATACAAACCTGTCACGGTAGGCACTGCAAGACGTGTCAGAGCGTTGACATAGATGCCACCATTAGACATGGGGACACCTCCCACCTTGTACATGGCAGGTACTCATGTGACTCAGCCAATGTTGTCTATCTTATACATTACAGGCAAGGATGCCCTGGGGCATGGTACATTGGGGAAACCGAGCAAGGGCTACAACAACGGATGAACGGGCACGGCACAACAAACAGACAGGAGGGTTCCCTCCCAGTTGGGGAACACTTCATTGGTCCAGGACATTCGACCTTGTATTTTGGGTGACCATCCTCCAAGACAGACTTCAGGACAGGCAGCAGCAAAAAGTAGCCGAGCAGTGGCTGATAGCTAAGTTCGGTACCCATAGGGAGGGCCTCAACCGGGACCTTGGGTTCATGTCGCATTACAGGTGACCACCATTGCACGAAACACACACACAGATACTCCTATACACACATATACACAGACACCCACAAACACCCTTACAGAGACGCACTCCCACAGGCATCCTCTCAGAGACTTAGACCACTCATGCACACACACACACACACACACACACACACACACACACACACACAGTCTCACAGACACGCTCAACTTCCCACCCCAGACACGTGCACACACTCCCACACGCATCCCCTCACAGACTTAAGACACCCTACACTCACTACACACACACTCACAACACCCCCACCCCAGACAGACAGACACAAACACACACACAAAGACCCACATGCGCACACATTTTGTGGGGCGAATTTGTACTTGTAGAGTCACATTGTACTTTGATCAAAAACTGCATGAATTCATGTAAAACTCTTATCTCACTTTTTAGATTAGAATCAATCTAAACATCGTGACACAGAGAACACAGGGGGCTAACACCTTCAACATAGGTAAAAACAATGACTGCAGATGCTGAAAACCAGATTCTGGATTAGTGGTGCTGGAAGAGCACAGCAGTTCAGGCAGCACCCAACGAGCAGCAAAATCGACGTTGCGGGCAAAAGCCCTTCATCAGGAATAAAGGCAGTGAGCCTGAAGCATGGAGAGATAAGCTAGAGGAGGGTGGGGGTGGGGAGAGAGTAGCATAGAGTACAATGGGTGAGTGGGGGAGGAGATGAAGGTGATAGGTCAAGGAGGAGAGGGTGGAGTGGATAGGTGGAAAAGAAGATAGGCAGGTCCGACAAGTCAAGGAGACAGTAACTGAGCTGGAAGTTTGAAACTAGGATGAGGTGGGGGAAGGGGAAATGAGGAAGCTGTTGAAGTCCACATTGATGCCCTGGGGTTGAAGTGTTCCGAGGCGGAAGATGAGGCGTTCTTCCTCCTGGTGGTGAGGGAGCGGCGGTGAAGGAGGCCCAGGACCTCCATGTCCTCGGCAGAGTGGGAGGGGGAGTTGAAATGTTGGGCCACGGGGCGGTGTGGTTGATTGGTGTGGGTGTCTCGGAGATGTTCCCTAAAGCGCTCTGCTAGGAGGCGCCCAGTCTCCCCAATGTAGAGGAGACCACATCGGGAGCAACGGATACAATAAATGATATTGGTGGATGTGCAGGTGAAACTTTGATGGATGTGGAAGGCTCCTTTCGGGCCTTGGATAGAGGTGAGGGAGGAGGTGTGGGCACAGGTTTTACAGTTCCTGCGGTGGCAGGGGAAAGTGCCAGAATGGGAGGGTGGGTCGTAGGGGGGTGTGGACCTGACCAGGTAGTCACGGAGGGAACGGTCTTTGCGGAAGGCGGAAAGGGGTGGGGAGGGAAATATATCCCTGGTGGTGGGGTCTTTTTGGAGGTGGCGGAAATGTCGGTGGATGATGCGAAGGTTTGTAGGGTGGAAGGTGAGCACCAGGGGCGTTCTGTCCTTGTTACGGTTGGAGGGGTGGGGTCTGAGGGCGGAGGTGCGGGATGTGGACGAGATGCATTGGAGGGCATCGTTAACCACGTGGGAAGGGAAATTGCGGTCTCTAAAGAAGGAGGTCATCTGGTGTGTCCTATGGTGGAACTGGTCCTCCTGGGAGCAGATACGGCGGAGGCGGAGAAATTGGGAATACGGGATGGCATTTTTGCAAGAGGTAGGGTGGGAAGAGGTGTAATCCAGGTAGCTATGGGAGTCAGTGGGTTTGTAAAAAATGTCAGTGTCAAGTCGGTTGTCACTAATGGAGATGGAGAGGTCCAGGAAGGGGAGCGAGGTGTCAGAGATAGTCCAGGTAAATTTAAGGTCAGGGTGGAATGTGTTGGTGAAGTTGATGAATTGCTCAACCTCCTCGCGTGAGCACGAGGTGGCGCCAATGCAGTCATCAATGTAGCGGAGGAAGAGGTGGGGAGTGGTGCCGGTGTAATTACGGAAGATCAACTGTTCTACATAGCCAACAAAGAGACAGGCATAGCTGGGGCCCATACGTGTGCCCATGGCTACCTCTTTGGTCTGGAGGAAGTGGGAGGATTCAAAGGAGAAATTGTTAAGGGTGAGGACCAGTTCGGCCAAACGAATGAGAGGGTCAGTGGAAGGGTACTGTTGGGGACGTCTGGAGAGGAAAAAACGGAGGGCTTGGAGGCCCTGGTCATGGCGAATGGAGGTGTAGAGGGATTGGATATCCATGGTGAAGATGAGGCGTTGGGGGCCGGGGAAACAGAAGTCTTGGAGGAGGTGGAGGGCGTGGGTGGTGTCTCAAATGTATGTGGGGAGTTCCTGGACGAGGGGGGATAGGACAGTGTCGAGGTAGGTAGAGATGAGTTCAGTGGGGCAGTAGCATGCTGAGACAATGGGTCGGCCAGGGTGGTCAGGCTTGTGGATCTTGGGAAGGAGGTAGAACCGGGCAGTGCGGGGTTCCCGGACTATGAGGTTGGAAGCTGTGGGTGGGAGATCTCCTGAGGTGATGAGGTTCTGTATGGTCTGGTGATGGGGGGTGGGGTCATGGTCGAGGGAGCAGTAGGAAGAGGTGTCCTCGAGTTGGCCTTTGGCTTCAGCGGTGTAGAGGTCAGTGCGCCAGACTACCACTGCGCCCCCTTTATCCGCTGGCTTGATGGTGAGGTTGGGATTGGAGCAGAGGGATTGGAGGGCTGCGCGTTGTGAGGGTGAGAGGTTGGAGTGGGGGAGGGGGGATGACAAGTTTAACGCCCATTGTTACAGCTAACTTGAGAATGCAACTTTTAAAAAAAGGTTTTGTGATTTACACATGAAAAAAGTGAAACTGAATTCGAACAGATGAAAGACTCAACAGACAATCAAGGTATTTTTCAAATGCATAATTTCAGTTACATCACACTGTAAATTCTTGCTATAAATTCTGTGTTACGATCGAGCCCTCCACTATCACCTGATGAAGGAACGACGCTCTGAAAGCTAGTGTGCTTCCAATTAAACCTGTTGGACTATAACGTGGTGTTGTGTGATTTTTAACTTTGTACTCCCTCTCTAACTAATCTCTTTAACCAAAAGGGCAGAAAGGAAAAGGCTTTTTAAGTCTGCTGCTGCTGCTCGACACTTATTAGATTAGGTTACTTACAGTGTGGAAACAGGCCCTTCGGCCCAACAAGTCCACACTACCCCGCCGAAGCGCAACCCACCCATACCCCTACACCTACCCCTTACCTAACACTACGGGCAATTTAGCATGGCCAATTCACCTGACCTGCACATCTTTGGACTGTGGAAGGAAACTGGAGCACCCGGAGGAAACCCACGCAGACACGGGGAGAATGTGCAAACTCCACACAGTCAGTCGCCTGAGGCAGGAATTGAACCCAGGTCTCTGGCGCTGTGAGGCAGCAGTGCTCACCACTGTGCCACCCAATATTAAAAGTCATTCTTATCAAATACTGATTTATTCATGTTATTGATTTATTGCTTTAGAATTGCTATATTTCTCAACTTCAGGTTTACAGTATGACAACCCTTATCTGTTTTTAATTTGCCATAAGCATAAAAAAAATGCCTTTGGGCCTTGCTGGATATCAGGTCTGTTTCTGGAGTATGCTTCTAATTCTTCTTTATCTCCCCTTTGTCAGCACATGTTGTCTCTTCTGCTGTTGGCCACATGAGAAAGTGGATGATTACATGAATCAGTATTTAATGATTTTCCATCCACTATAAATAGTTCAAATTCCTTTCCAATTGTCCTTGCAATTGTAGCATTGGAACGTACCTTTTACGTGTGCAGAATTCTCATACTGTTCTTTCAGTGACATCATTTTAATTGATCTGCTGCAATCTTACTTGATGTTATCTTCCTATATTCCCATTGTAGAAACTAGTCCATTATAATCATTGCTTTAAGTCAAAATATTAAGATTGATTCAGACAAGAAATAACCTTTGCAAATTAAGCTTATGAGACCCAAAGACATCTCGTCATGGAGGGTACAAACAATATAGAAACAATATCAAAAATTACATTGTACGTTTTGCCCATTTAAGATTACCAAGCACAAACATACCAGCAGAGGGAGTCTAAGAAATATAGAAGCATCCACACTTAACACCACATACAGCTATACTTCTAGCTCAATATATTATTTCACCCCCACCCTGCCCCACATCCAGAACTTCAATGGCAAACAAAATGGTTAAAGTAGGAAACATTGCTTCCAGATATAAAAGCATTTTGAAGGTACTTGTTTATATTCTGCAGACAGCATTTTAAGTTGGAAATTTAGGGATATATTGAGACTGCAGTAGACACACAAGAGAAAACATCATTTCAGGATTAGCACAGTGTACACAGATTTATTTCAACATACAATCAAAACAAAAAATCAGCTTTGATCATTACAAAGAAAGATTTCTTTGCAAGGAATCCAATCCCAGATCACATACAGTGTTGTTGATCATTATGGCATTGTCTATATCCAATCTAACACTTTTAATATGTTTAGAGATATCTGTATTCCCATGGTGACAATAATGGCTGTGACATTTCAAAGGCATTGTGGGGGTTTTTGCAATCACAGGTAACAAAACAAGAAGGCTTTATTTCTACATTCTGGAGCTGTGAATTAAAGATATTTTTGAGATCCTTACGCTTGTGCAAAATGACTGTACCTCAATAAAATGCACTTCCAATCTATTCCACAGTGAAAATACAACACATGGATTATACTACCCTTATCTAGTCCTCTTTAGTCTGCCATCCACAGTACTTCTGGTTTAAGGTACCTATTTGCCTCATTTCCTATCATGCTATTTTGAAGTTAATTTTAAAATATCAGCACCTAGTTCCCAAGTATTCACTAATGGCTGCAGACGGAGTTTAGCAGTTAGTGGCCTGGTTAGATCACACTCAGTGACCAGAGTGAGGAGGAGGAGAACAGGGAAGCTTCTAGAATTTGGTCTTAGTCCAAGAGGACAGCATGGGCAGGAAATTGGGGCATCCATTTGGACACGTGACCACCCGTGGTGCAGCAAATTCTCTGCTTTAGCAATGGCCTGGTCCCAAAGCTGTGGATGCACAACCCATATGAAACAATTGCACTCTGATGCACTAAACAAACAGCAAAGTGACAATTAGCCAACACTGCATGCAATTGAGAAACCTACTATGACTTTGTAATTTTGAACGTGTCCGGTAATATTGAATGTGTCCAATAAGGAATTAAAACAAATAATTAAAGGCTGGTTCTCTGCCTAATTGTATTGAAAAGTTCTGAATAAAGGCAGAAAGCTGTTAAATCTGTTTAGAAGATCTATCACGATCACCTTCACAGCTCCTGAAGTTGAGGCTATAAACAATAACTAACACACTCCAAACTGACCGCTATGGAACACTGATCATCATTCATGTGCCAGAAAAGTCACCTAACAAAACAACAGGTAAAGTCTCACAGTGATACGACTTACCCATTGTGACAGTTCTTATACTTATCAGTCTGAGTGTCTTACTATAGGCAAATAGTGTAAAGTCTGTCAAAAGCTCATTCACTTTGCCAATGCTTGTCATTGCAAAATCAATAATACCAGAAGGGTGAAATATACGTGACCAATGAAAGCTCTCGGGACATTTGAAATGCAGGTTTCACTCAAAGACACTAAAATGATTGCTGTATTCTATGTCATTTGTGATAATCAGCTGCTTGGCATCAGTTTTTAATATCTCAATAGATCGGCATATGACTGCCATCACATACCTAATTCTTATAAGACCAACCATTCTTTGAATGCTTGCTAGCTGCTTCAGATTACCAATGCCACGACAGCAATGTTACTTGCAAACAATAATCTTTCTATCATTTTTTATACTTTGGTTTCTATTTGTATGGATATTATTAACAACTAAAGACCACTAGCAACTTTGCACAACAGTCTGCATAGCAAATCATTCACTCAAATAAAGGTACGCAAACTAAGTGTATAAATCCAATGCCCAACACCAATCAACTTACACCGCCCTGTGGCCCAACATTTCAACTCCTCCTCCCACTCAGCCAAGGATATGGAGGTCCTAGGCCTCCTTCACTGCTCCCTCACCACCTGACGCCTGGAGGAAGAACACCTCCTCTTCTGCCTCGGAACATTTCAACCCCAGGGCATCAATGTGGACTTCACCAGTTTCCTCATTTCCCCTTCCTCACCTCACCCCAGTTCCAAACTTCCAGCTCAGCACTGTCCCCATGACTTATCCTACCTGCCTATCTTCCTTTCCACCTATCCACTCCACCCTCCTCTCTGACCTATCACCTTCATCCCCTTCCCCATTCACCTACTGTTCTCTATGCTACTTTCTCCCCACCCCCACCCTCCTCTCGTTTATCTCTTCACCCTGCAGGCACTCTGCCAATATTCCTGAAGGGCTTTTGCCCGAAAAGTCAATTTTCCTGCTCCTCGGATGCTGCCTGAACTGCTGTGCTTTTCCAGCACCACTCTAATTTAGAATCTGGTTTCCAGCATCTGCAGTCCTCGTTTTTACCTAATGCCAAATATCAGCCAGGCAAGACTCACTCTGCAAACGGTCTTTCACAAAATTTGTTGCTAACAATCCCGTGGGAGAAAATGGTTTTCATATTTTAGTGCTTTTGTTACAAAGTGAATTATTTCCAGTGGGGAATGTATTTTACATCACACTGTATTTGACTGGGTGTAACAGTAACAAACAGTAAAGTTTGCACACCTGAGTGCTGCTGAAGTTGAATGCTCAAATTACATTTAAAGATTCTTGTTCACAGTCTTGAAAATAAACCATTGAAACATGCTGCATCTTTTATTTATGAAGGAAAGTGATGAGTGAATTGAAACTTCCGTTGTGCATGTTGTCCACTTACAGATATTGTATACAAGTACCAGCAAAAGGTGTCTAGGAGAAATAAAGAAGGTTTTATGTTCTCACAGCAAAACAAAAGCAAAAGAACCACAATTGTTGGAGATGTGAAACATGTTTGGATGTGCTACAGAAACTCAGCAGGTGTGATAAACTCTGTTTCTCTCTCCAAAGATGTTATGTTCGAGTTCCATATGACTTTATTTTGAAACAGATCCTATCTTTATAAATGTTTCCAGACCCGACTAGCTTCTCCAGAACTATTTTATTTCACATTTGACAATATTTGCAGCAAGGGATACCAGTTGGGATGGTGAGGTTCCAGAACACATTAAGACTAATAAAGAAGAGGTATTAGATGATTTAACAGGCATATCAGTGCATATATCCCCAGGGCCTAGTGAGATGTATCTCAGGATAGCTGGGGCCATTATGGATATATTTAATACTTCAGTAGCTTCAGATGACTGGACAATGGTTCACGTGGTTCCTTTGTTCAAGAAAGGCTGTGTACAGGTCAGATTATTAGACTACTCAGTCTGAGGCCACTGATCAGGAAATTATTGGAAAAAATCCTGAAGGACAGGATTAATCAATATGGGGAAAAGGAAGAGATATTGTTCAGGGATATGTCAGCACAGATTTGTTTGAGAGAGATGCTGTCTAATTTAATTACGTTTTTTTGAAAAGGTGACTTAATGAGGGTAGTAGGGTCAATGTGGTTTAAATGGAATTCAGTAAGGCAGGATCCTACACAGAAGGGCTCGTGTAAAACAAAAACCCATGCCATAAGACATAGGAGTAGAAATAAGGTTATATGGCCCATCTAGTCTACTCCACCATTCAATCATGGCTGATAGGTTTTTCAATCCAATTTTCCTGCTTTCTCCCAGTAACCTTTGATCTCCTTGACAATCAACAACTTATCTGTCTCAGTTTTAAATATACTCAATAAACTTGCCTCCACAGTCTTCTGTGGCAATAAGTTCCATAGATTCATCACTCTCTTGTCAAAGAACTTTCTTGTTATCTCTGTTCTAAAAAGTTTTCCCTTTACTCTAAGGCTGTGCCCTTAGGTCCTGGTCTCTTCTGCCAATGGAAACATCTTCCAGGGTCCGCTCTGTCCAGGCCATTTAGTATTCTGTAATTTTCAATCAGATCTCCTCTCATCCTTCTAAACTCCACTGAATATAATGCCAGCCTCCTCAAATGTTCCTCATATGTTAAGGCTTTCATTACTGGGATCATTCTTGTAAGCCTCCTCTCAACCTGCTCCAGGGCCAATACATCCTTTTCTGAACTATGGGACCAAAATTGCTCACAATAATACTCTAAATATGGTCTGACCAGAACTTCATAGAACCTCAGAAGTGCATCCTTGCTTGTATATTCCAGTCCTCTTGAGAAGAATGACAACATTGTATTTGCTTCCTAACTACCGACTCAACCTACAAGTTTAAATTAAGGGAAACCTGGACTAGGACTACCAAATCCCTTTGCACATCAGATTTATGAATTTTCTCCCCATTAAGAAAATAATCCATGCCTTTATTCTTTATACCAAAGTGCATGACTCTATACTTTCCCATGCTCATTTCAAGTGCCACTTATTTGCCAACTCTCCTAACCCAAGTCTTTCTGCAACTTCTCCACCTCAATACTACCTGCCCCTCCACCTACCTTTGTATTATTTGCAAACATAGCCAGAACTTAGCCAAGCTTCACCCAGATCATGAATGTACAAAGTGAAAAGTTGTGGTCCCAACACTGACCCTTGTGGAACACTAGTAGTCACCAGCTTCCATTCTGAGAAGGACCCTTTTATCTCCCCTCTATGCCTTCTGCCAGTCAGCCAATCTTCTATCCAAGCTAGTGCCTTGCCTCTAAAATCATAGACCCTTATCTTACTCAGTAGCTTCCTGTGCAGCAGCTTATCAAAGGCCTATTGGAAGTCCAGATAGAGAAGATCCATTGGCTCTCCATAATTAGATTAGATTACTTACAGTGTGGAAACAGGCCCTTCGGCCCAACAAGTCCACACCGCCCCACCGAAGCGTAACCCACCCATACCCCTACATCTACATCTACCCCTTACTTACACTACAGGCAATTTAGGATTGCCAATTCACCTGACCTGCACATCTTTGGACTGTGGGAGGAAACCGGAGCACCCGGAGGAAACCCACGCAGACACAGGGAGAACGTGCAAACTCCACACAGTCAGTCGCCTGAGTCGGGAATTGAACCCGGGTCTCTGGCGCTGTGAGGCAGCAGTGCTAACCACTGTGCCGCCAACCTGAAAATAAAAGGAATATGTACTAATCTAACCTGTTCATTACTTCCTAAAAGAATTCTAACAATTTTTTCAGGATGACCTTCCCCTGATGAAACCATGCTGACTTTGCCCTATTTTACCATGCATTTCCAAGTAATCAGAGATTTCATCCTTCACAATGGACTCCAAAATCTTACTAATGACTGAGGTCAGGCTAATCGGCCTATCATTTCCCGTCTTTTGCCTTACTCCCTTCTTAAACAGGGGGGTTACATGAGCAATCTTCTGTCCCCTAGGATCCTCCCTAACTTCAGTGATATCTGAAAAATCACGGCCAAAGCCTCCACCATCTTAGATTAGATTCGATTAGATTACTTACAGTGTGGAAACAGGCCCTTCAGCCCAACAAGTCCACACCGACCCTCCGAAGAGCAACCCACCCAGACCCATTCCCCTATATTTACCCCTTCACCTAATACTACGGGCAATTTAGCATGGCCAATTCACCTAACCTGCACATCTTTGGACTGTGGGAGGAAACCAGGGAAACCGGAGGAAACTCATGCAGACACAGGGAGAATGTGCAAACTCCCCACAGACAGTTTCCCGAGGTGGGAATTGAACCTGGGTCTCTGGCGCTGTGAGGTAGAAGTGCTAACCACTGTGCCGCCAATCTCTTAAGCTATCTCCTTCAGAATTCTGGGACGTAGCCCATCTGGTCCAGGTGATTTATCCACTTTCAGACTTTTCAGTTTACTAGCATCTTCACCTTGGTGATGGCCACCATACTCATTGCTGCCCACCAACTCTCGAAATTTTGGGATATTACTCATGTCTTCCACAGTGAAGACTGACACAAAGTACTTGTTCACGCGATCCAAAGTAAGTTGACAAACTGGACCCAAATGTGGCTTACAAGTAGGACGGTGGAAGATGTGTTCGTTATTAGAAGCCTGTGACCAGCAGTATACCACAGACATTGGTGCTCAGGATCCTTGCTATTTGTTACGTATGCTAATAACAGAGCAATGCAGATAGAATTTAATCTCATTAAGTGCAAGATGATGCATTTTGGGAAGTTTAATAAGGGAAGGATATACACAATGAATGTAGATCCTTGGGGAGTACTGAGGGACAAAGGGAACAATAGGTCCCTGAAGGTCTGAGCACAGATAGACAGGGTGGTGAAGACAGCATGTGGGATGCTCATGTTCAACAGCCAAGGTGTAGAATATAGGAGCAAGGAAGCCTTGGTACAACTTTATAAAACATTGGTTCGACTACAATTGTAATATTGTACACGATTCTGGTCACCACACTGTAGAAAGATACGATTGAACAAGAGAGAATGCAGCAGAGATTCACCAGGATGTTGCCTAGGATGAAAAGTCTCAGTTATGAGGAGAGACTGGATAGGTTGAATTTATTTTTCTTCTAGCAAAGGAGGCTGAGGGGGTATCTGATGGAGGCATACAAAATTATGAGAGGCACAGACAGAGCTGTGCATGAGAATCACTTTATCATGGCTGCCATGTCTAAGACTGGACGGCATAAGGTGAGGAGCAAGTGATTTAGAGGAAATTCAAGAAAAACACTTTTCACCCAGCTGCCTGAGAGGATGATGGGGGCAGGTACTTTCGCAACATTTAAGAAATATCTGGATGAGCACTTAAAATCCCAGGTTATAGTAGGCTATGGACCAAGCACAGGTAAATTTATGGGCAGCACGGTGGCTCAATGGTTAACACTGCTGCCTCATAGCGCCAGGGACCCGGGTTCAATTCCCGCCTCAGGCAACCGTCTGGAATTTGCACATTCTCCCAGTGTCTGCATGGGTTTCCTCCTGGTGCTCCGGTTTCCTCCCACAGTCCAAAGATGTACAGGTCAGGTGAATTGGCCATGTTAAATTGCCCATAGTGTTAGGTGCATTAGTCAGGGGTAAACGTAGGGGAATGGACTTTGGGAGGCTCTTCAGAGGGTAAGTGAGGATTTGTTGGGCCGAAGGGCATGTTTCTACATTGTAGGGAAATCTAATCTAATCTAGTCCATTTTTTGGACGCCAGGTTCGATTCCAGCCTCGGGCAACTGTCTGTGTGGAGTTTGCACATTCTCCCAGTGTCTGCATGGGTGTCCTCTGGCAGTCACAAAGGTGTGCAGATTGGGTGAATTGGCCACGGTAAATTGCCCACAGTATTCAGAGGGAAAAGGGGTTTGGGTGGGTTGCTCTTCAGAGGGTCAGTGTGGACCTGTTGGGCCAAAGGGCCTGTTTCCACACTATAGGCAATCAAATCAAATCTAATCTAAATTGGATGAATGTTTGTTGTCCTGGATAGACATGGTGAATCGAAAGGCCTGTTTCTATGCTGTATGGCTCTATGACTATGACATGCAGATCTGATTCTGAACTTTTCTGTCTGAAAACATTAACACTTCTTCCCAAGAACTTCACATTAAAATTAATGGAAAATACCAAAGGGAAAAGTCTGAAGCATGGAAAACTTCAGATGATTTAATGGGCAAATCAAATACGACATTAATACCACTGTGCCACTATGTCTCCTGTCTTAACAGTTGCATCCGTAGTGGTTTTACCTGATGATTATGTTTGTCTTTACCCATAATGTGAAATGCCACAGGAGTAAGTCTTGTGATTTCGATTATTTTTTTTATAGAACCAAACATAAATAAACTCTACCAAATGTGATGATTAAATCCTTTTGCAACTACAGGAGTATGACGTTAGATTCCAAATCTACCCTCACTTCCCCATCACTGTTGTAGAGTGTGGTGTGCAATCATAGGTGCTTAACAACATGATTAAACTTGCACATGATGCTAAACTACAAACTTGGCTGATCAGTACTAAATTAAACTCAATGTGGAGAAACACTCATGACATATACTCAATGGGAAGCCGGAAAAGATCTATGGATATCAGCTGATTTATTTCAATGTGTTTAAACAGATAACTGGTACCAAGGGTAATAGGAAATCCAATTATCGCTCCCAAATCAATGGACTTCGAGTTTAGAAATTATGCAGAGGCTGCACAGTTCCCTATTCAAGATTACTCAGAGGTCTGTGCATGGAACTGGTCAGAGATGAAAACAATAACTCAACCTGATGACCTAAGTGCAGAAGAGAACAATGAAACAGAATCTTTAGATCAGAAAGTATAGCTATGAGGATTGACCTTACACACGTAAAACACACTCGCACAAAACAAAATTAATGCTATTTTAATTTATCAAGATTAAAAAGTAAACAAAATTTGCTCTGGAATTGGACAATCCAAGAAATAATTGAATATCTTCTGTTATTAATCTGATACGTGCCAGTGTCTGGCTCGATTACCTTTTCCATCATTTGTTTTACACAGGCATACTGTTATTTATGGCACACATCCAACCAGAGTTTCACGGACTGAGTCTTCAGCAAGAATAGTGCAAATCTGCAGAACCTCCTGAACTCTGCTTACAATCACCAAGATGATGTCAATCTACAAACATTATTTTACAATTGCAACAGCTGTTTTTATTTTACCTAAATCTGCCTTTTCTCAGTTTTCATATCTGCTTTCTTCAGCCAGCCAATGTAGCACCACTGGAATCAACCTAGCTCTGATGGTTGTGTCTCATTTTTATGGTTTCAACCAGTTTCAGCCAATCCTGAAGTCTTTGTTTGGGTGAATTGGCTGAATTATCAAAATGCAACACCTCAAATTTAACTAAATTAAGCTCCATCTGCCACTCCTCAGCCCATCTGTTCAAGGTCCCATTGTACTCTGATCACCTTCTCCATTGTCCACAACACCACCAATTTCAGCTTAAGTTTCCTTAGAAACTGGGAATGCCAGCTTTCCTTTCCATGTCAGGTCTGTCTAAATACATTGATTGAGTACCACAATCTCCCAATCTGAAGATCATCCATTTATCCCACTCTATTCCTTTATGTCCTCTCATCATCTTTATCTATGGATTGTTTTGTACAAAATGGATAAAAATGGCTCTAGAAAGGTTGCAAAAAACATGACATCTGATTCACTCTTCATGGTTGAAACAAAGACAAGATTGATCAATGTGAAATCCTGCAATAATACAGCCTCAAGGGCAGTGAATGAAGAGGATGTACCAGAATAACTGGTAGTGAAGGAGATATGACCTGAAGCTTGGGTGGGATTCCGGAATTGATAAAAACAATTTGGTAGTCTACACATCCGGAGATTTACCTAACTTTCTTAGCCACGCTCCCAGAGTAAGGGATTCTTTCCTACCTTGCCAAACTTTTCATGCTTCCCTTCTTCCTCCATTTTGGCCTAACAATTTACATGATCACATGGAGAAAGCCATTTCTCTGACTTGTTTTCCCTTACCTGTATCATTTCTTTAATTTTGTCCTGATACAAAGACAACATATGTTACAAAATTAATCATAAGCATTTAGCCTTGTCAGAAGGCCTTTATATTTTACGTTGTTAAAATATTTGGACATTTTGGAGAAGTAGGTAATGATTTCTTGTAAAGTGTCCATATTACAGAGGTGGTTGTGCTGGACATCTGAAAACACAAAGGTGAATAAATATCCTGATCAGGTGTACCTTACAACATTGTGGGAAGTTAGGTAAGTGATTGCTGGATCACCTGCTGAGAGATTTGTATTAGTGAGAGCCACGGGTGAGGTGCTGGAAGATTGGAGAGTGGCTAATATGGGGCTATTATTTTAAGAATGTGGTAAGGTAAAGCCAGGGAACTGCAGATCGGTGAGCCTGATGGTGGGCAAGTTATTGGATGGAATTCTGAGAGGCAGGACTTATATGTATTTGGAAAGGAAAGACTAATTGGGGATAGTCAACATGGTTTTGTGCATGGGAAATCATGTCTCAATAACAAGTTTTTTTTGAAGAAGTGACAAACAAGATTGGTGAAGACAGTGCAGTGGAAATTGTTTATATGGAATTCAGCAAGGTGTTCAACAAGATTCTGCATGGTAGACTGGTGAGTAAAGTTAGATCACATGGAATCCAGAAAGAGCTAGCCACTTGGATACAAAATTGGCTTGAAGATAGGAGAGGATGGTGGTTGAGGGCTGTTTTTCAGACTGGGGGCCTGTGACTAGCAGAGTGCCACAACGACTCTGGCTTGGTCCACTGTTTTTTGTCATTCATATAAATAATTTGGATGCGACAATAGGAGGAAAGGTTAGTATGTTTGCATATGACACCAAAATTGGTGGTGTTGTGGACAATGGAGAAGGTGATCAGAGTACAATGGGACCTTGAACAGATGGGCTGAGGAGTGGCAGATGGAGCTTGATTTAGATAAATTTGAGGTGTTGCATTTTGATAAGGCAAATTAGGGTAGGACTTATACACTTAATGGTAGGGCCCAGGGGAGTGTTGACAAGCAAAGAGACAGATGGGTGCAGGTTTATAGTTCCTTGAAGGTAGAGTTGCAGGTAGACAAGGTAATGAAGGTGGCTTTTGGTACGCTTGCCTTTATTGGTCAGGGCATTGAGTCTAAGAGTTGGAAGGTCATGTTGCAACTGTAAACGATATTGGTTAGGACACTTTTAGAATATTACATTCAATTCTGATCTCTGCTATAGGAAAGATGTTGTTAAACATGAAATAGTGCAGAAAAGATTTACAAGAATGTTGCCAGGGTTGGAGGGTTTGAGCAAAAAGGACAAACTAAATAGGCTGGAGCTATTTTGCCTGGCGTGTCGGAAGCAGAGTGATCTTGTCAAAGTCTAGAACATCATGAAGGGCATAGTTAGGGTAAATAGCAAAGATCTTTTTCCCAGGATAGGGAAGTCCAAAACTAAAGGGCATATGGTTAGGATGAGAGGGGAAAGAATTGAAAGGGAAACTAAGGTGCAACTTTTTTATGCAGAGAGTGGCGCGTGTTGGACTGAGCTGCCAGATGAAGTGGCGGAGGCTGGTACAATAACAAATCTAAATGGGTACATGAATAGGAAGAGGTAAAAACAATGACTGCAGATGCTGGAAACCAGATTTTGGATTAGTGGTGCTGGAAGAGCACAGCAGTTCAGGCAGCATCCAAGGAGCAGGGAAATCGATGTTCCGGGCAAAAGCCCTTCATCAGGAATAAAGGTAGTGAGCCTGAAGTGTGGAGAGATAAGCTAGAGGAGGGTGGGGGTGGGGAGAAAGTAGCATAGAGTACAATGGGTGAGTGGGGGAGGGGATGAAGATGATAGGTTAGGGAGGAGAGGGTGGAGTGGAAAAGGAGATAGGAAGGTAGGACAAGTCATGGGGACAGTGCTGAGCTGGAAGTTTGGAACTAGGGTGAGGTGGGGGAAGGGGAAATGAGGAAACTGTTGAAGTCCACATTGATGCCCTGGGGTTGAAGTGTTTCGAGGCGGAAGATGAGGCGTTCTTCCTCCAGACATCTGGTGGTGAGGGAGCGGCGATGAATGAGGCCCAGGACCTCCATGTCCTCGGCAGAGTGGGAGGGGGAGTTGACATGTTGGGCCACGGGGCGGTGTGGTTGATTGGTGCGGGTGTCCCGGAGATGTTCCCTAAAGCGCTCTGCTAGGAGGCGCCCAGTCTCCCCAATGTAGAGGAGACCGCATCGGGAGCAACGGATACAATAAATGATATTAGTGGATGTGCAGGTAAAACTTTGATGGATGTGGAAGGCTCCTTTAGGGCCCTGGATACAGGTGAGGAAGGAGGTGTGGGCACAGGTTTTACAGTTCCTGCAGTGGCAGGGGAAAGTGCCAGGATGGGAGGGTGGGTTGTAGGGGGGGGGGGCGTGGACCTGACCAGGTAGTCACGGAGGGAACGGTCTTTGCGGAAGGCAGAAAAGGGTGGGGAGGAAAATATATCCCTGGTGGTGGGGTCTTTTTGGAGGTAGCGGAAATGTCGGCTGATTATTTGGTTTATGCGAAGGCTGGTAGGGTGGAAGGTGAGCACCAGGGGCGTACAGTCCTTGTTACGGTTGGCGGGGTGGGGGTCTGAGGGCGGAGGTGCGGGATGTGAATGAGATGTGTTGGAGGGCATCTTTAACCACTTGGGAAGGGAAACTGTGGTCTCTAAAGAAGAAGGCCATCTGGTGTGTTCTGTGGTGGAACTGGTCCTCCTGGGAGCAGATACGGCGGAGGTAGAGGAATTGGGAATACAGGATGGCATTTTTGCAAGAGGTAGGGTAGGAAGAGGTGTAATCCAGGTAGCTGTGGGAGTCGGTGGATTTGTAAAAAATGTCAGTGTCAAGTCGGTCGTCATTAAGGGAGATGGAGACGTCCAGGAAGGGGAGGGAGGTGTCAGAGATGGTCCAGGTAAATTTAAGGTCAGGGTGGAATGTGTTGGTGAAGTTGATGAATTGCTCAACCTCCTCGCGGGAGCACGAGGTGGCGGCAATGCAGTCATCAATGTAGCGGAGGAAGAGGTGGGGAGTGGTGCCGTGTAATTACGGAAGATCAACTGTTCTACGTAGCCAACAAAGAGACAGGCACAGCTGGGGCCCATATGTGTGCCCATGGCTACTCCTTTGGTCTGGAGGAAGTGGGAGGATTCAAAGGAGAAATTGTTAAGGGTGAGGACCAGTTCGGCCAAACGAATGAGTGTGTCGGTGGAAGGGTACTGTTGGGGACATCTGGAGAGGAAAAAACGGAGGGCTTGGAGGCCCTGGTCATGGTGGTTGGAGGTGTAGAGGGATTGGATATCCATGGTGAAGATGAGGCGTTGGGGGCCGGGGAAACAGAAGTCTTGGAGGAGGTGGAGGGCGTGGGTAGTGTCTCAAATGTATGTGGGGAGTTCCTGGACTAGGGGGGATAGGACAGTGTCGAGGTAGGTAGAGATGAGTTCAGTGGGGCAGGAGCATGCTGAGACAATGGGTCAGCCAGGGTGGTCAGGCTTGTAGATCTTGGGAAGGAGGTAGAACCGGGCAGTGTGGGGTTCCCAGACTATGAGGTTGGAAGCTGTGGGTGGGAGATCTCCTAAGGTGATGAGGTTCTGTATGGTCTGGGAGATGATGGTTTGGTGATCGGGGGTGAGGTCATGGTCGAGCGGGCAGTAGGAAGAGGTGTCCTCGAGTTGGCGTTTGGCTTCAGCGGTGTAGAGGTCAGTGCGCCCCCTTTATCTGCTGGCTTGATGGTGAGGTTGGAATTGGAGCAGAGGGATTGGAGGGCTGCGCGTTGTGAGGGTGAGAGGTTGGAGTGGGGGAGGGGGGGTAGACAGGTTGATGCGGTTAATGTCCCGGCGGCATTTGGAAATGAAGAGGTCGAGGGCAGGTAATAGGCCAGCGCGGGGTGTCCAGGTGGATGCAGTGTGTTGGAGGTGGGCAAAGGGGTCCTCGGAAGGTGGGCGGGAGTCCTGATTGTGAAAGTAAGCTCGGAGGCGGAGGCGACGGAAGAATTGTTTGACATCCCCATGTGTATTAAATTCATTGATGCGTGGACGGAGGGGGATGAAGGTGAGTCCTTTGCTGAGGACTGATCGTTCGTCCTCAGTGAGGGGGAGGTCTGGGAGAGGATGGTGAAAACTCGGTCGGGCTGGAAGCTGGGATCTGGTGTGGGTGTAGAGCTGGGAGTGGGGGCGGAACCTGTAACTGGAGTGGGTGTGATGGTGGGGGTAATGGAGGTGGAGTTATGAGCAGGGGTAGAGTTCCCCTCGGGGTTCTGGGGGGTGGGGATAGTGACGGTGGGATCTGTGGGGGGTGTGTCAGCAGAATGCGGGTGAGTGGCGCTGGTGGGGGCGGAAGTGATGGTGACCACGGCAGTAGGGGTTGCGGACGTCACTGAGCATGTGGCATCAGCGATGATGTGAGGTGCGGAAGTGATGTTACGTGTCATGCACGAGTAGGAAGAGTTTAGAGGGATATGGGCCAAATGCTGGCAAATTAGACTAGATAAATTTAGGATAACTGGCTGGTATAGATGAATAGGACCAAAGAGCTGTTTTCATACTGTACAACTATACAACTTCTAAATTATGTATCTACAGGAAACGGTTTAATTTTAGGTATGCATTTACATGTCACCACACTGCAGGTAATGCATTATTAAATTATGTTTATAAAATAATCTTACTTCCTTAACCAATTTATTTCGGGCATGTAATATGATAGAGCTTATGCATAACCTTGTCAATGACTAGATGAATCTCTTTAAGCCCACCTTCAACTAATTTATTATATAGCCCTTCACTGTACACAAGCTGAAAAGTTATTGTGCTCAAAGTTCCCACGAATTAAACTGTTCCTGTTTAAACCATGCAGTATAGGCCAAAATGTGGTCACAATATTCAATTTGCCAGTTTCAAAGATAATAGTTCAGATAACTTAAGTGACTCACTTATTTTGGGTAGAAAGAACCTTATCAAAATCAGTTTAATCCTCAGGCAATAACAGCTAATCATGAGCCAACAAACTGCAATTATATTATTCAATCCCATTCTACAATAGAAAAGACGCCACAATAATCACTTTACAGCCTTGAACAAAACATGTTCATCACTGATGTAAGACCCACATATAAAATTACACTCAATCAACTATTTAAATTTACAGTACAAGAAAAATTGCTTTTAGGTGCTTAAGCCTGCCAGTTTTGCAAAGGTAGCAATCTCTCATTTTTCAGTTATATATCAGAATACAGGAAAGGCATAATTTCCCCAAGGACCTGGCCAATGGCTGAACTTTATATGTAGCAAGCCTTGACATGAGAGTAATTGGAACTTCATTTTGAGTGACAGCAAGTCCTTGCCTCCTCAGAGATAGAATATTTGGATCAGGTTTGAGTTTTGATTCAGCTTGTTTTTGCCTTTACTGTTTTCTTAATTGTACGCTGGGGACATAAATTATCTATTTTCTGAGGATCTAAGTGATAACATAACAAGTCTGATACACTTTTAGAAGGGGTTAAAAGTTTGTGACTCTTAAGTTAATGCTTTGACACCTTGCTATTATGTATACTCAAATTGGAAATGGGGAAACATGGTTACTATAAACAGTGGGAACTGCTGCATTTTCTTCAACCAAACTCCAACTTTTTGGTTCAAATTTGATCAATTAAATATAGTTTGCCCTTTAAAAATCTGTATTTATCTTCAGGAATGGTCCTTTCAGGTTTTCCTAAGTGACTCCCACTTGCAATATCTCAATCTTACTCCATGCTATTTCATACATAAAAAAGCTCATATGAACATTTTAAATGAACTGAAAGAATTTCTTTCCCAACATGCAATGACAGAACGCAAATTCATTATTTTCATAAAGGTTGATTTTGGGTTATCTTGAATCATGAAATGCATATATAAATTACTGACAACTATTCACCTATAAAGAGTGAGCATTGAATATTTACAGCTTGGTTTATGCTCAAGAGTACTGAGAGTTCAAAATACAATATTTGACCCATTAGCCATTTAGGCAATTCGAATAGTTAAATGCCTTTAAGCGCACTCATTTCATGCTCAGCTGAGAGCATGTATATTTTGAAATGAATTTATTTAATGCCATCTCAATCAGCTCATATCTGGCAGTTGAGAGATTTTAAGATGAGTCAGCACAAAAGTCCATTCAACCCACTCTGCCAATACCAGATGTTTAAAGGATTTATTCAATTGTTTACACTTTTCTTTCCATACAGTGATGAAGATCTCTCTCTGGCTAATTAACACATATTGGTGGCAGTGGAGCCGTAAAAAGGACCATAAAATAATCATTTTTCAGCAGCTGGGTTATTTATGCTTGTCAAGCAATTCCTCAGGGCCTACTTTAAAACAAACATCATTCTGCTATTAACAAAAAATAATCAGGAAAATTAGTTTCATACAAGGACCTAGCGAAATAACTACCGGCACCGGTGTTACTGAAGCATGGAAAGATTTTTCAGCTGACTTCTTGAATTAATCTTGTTTGAGATGCTGGAGGACTATCAACTACTTTTGTTAAGTCACTGAAAATGTTCAAATCAGAGTGCAGTTTAATAATAATCGAGATGAGCACCAAAATGCTCATCATTGTTGCAAAGTGAGTAGTCCAGATGAACATTTTAAGAAATTGGTGGAAAATTAGCAGACCTCTGCTACACTATTTATGGGTATTATCAGGCTATCGTTAAATTGCTTTTAGCTAGATGGCCACTTTGCACCACATTACAGAGTATCTTACATTTGATGGGTCTTCCTAAATATCAACAGCTGGTATTTTGAAGATCTGTAAAAGAGATCATACAACAATCATACAAAGCTGCAACAGCATTCTTCTTGCTTAACAATTCAAATTGCAATATGTACTCTCCTGAGCATTTCAGGAATGCAAACATTAAACAGAACCTCCTCCATTCTGATGTTTCTTTACTTCTTCCCTGTTCACAAATAACAGACATGGCAGGATTTTTTTAAAAAGACTGAGTATATCACTGGAATTTATGGATATGGATGACATAAGTGAAAGCGGAATTTGAGCTAGATGAATAGCTGCGATCATAACAAATGGCGGAGAAGGGCTTGAATAGCCAAATGATCTCCTTCTGCTCTTACTTTCTATCCTTCTTACTACCACAATCATGTTTCAATAACAAGACTGCTTTAGCTTCACTGCTTTCAGCAGTCATTTTCCCTCTGAGAAGATTTCAATTTAACCCTAGATCTAGGTTGGTGTTCTTAATTTATACCAAACTTCCAGCCTTTGCAACTTTTGATGTCATGGTGGTCTGGTCAGTGGGCCCTGTTATCCATAAAAAGGTAGCAAAGTTGTGGAAGTAAAAACAGAAAAGGTTAATATCTGAAATGTTAATTTTATTTCTCACCATAGTTAGAGCTATGATTCTGAAGACCTCTCAGAAAGTTGAATATTTTTTGTGAAAAACAGCTCAAGCTTTGTCAGCAGCATGTTGTTTTAAGTTGGTTTTCTCACTATGAAGACACTTTGTTGCATTGTCCATTGAAAAATCTGTGCAACTGAGAATACCTTCACATGTAAAACAGGGGTACAAATTTGAACTAGATTGGAAGAGTTGCTGGAACTGTCAGAGACCAGGAAATTGTTTGTACTCTTCATGATTACACAAATAGACTAGGCCATTATTAACCTTGATGTTTTTACTAAAACAGTTTTGTTACTTTGGTCACTTGTATCTCCTTCAAAATTAAAGGATGGTGACATGCTTTAGGCTAAAAAAATACATGCAGAAGGTTCATAAATATCAAAAATTACTCTAATTTGTCAGACATACTGGTCAACTACAAACACTTTCTATTGTAAATAATTATGATTCTGGGAAATTTCCACATAATTTTCCATAGTTATTTTTAGGTGATCAAGTTGTTGTGCTTTCCAAAATCTCTCTAAGCAAAAAAGAAATCCGAAACATAAATCCAATACATTTGAATTAAATTGCAAATAAAAAAAAAGTGAAAAATACAAATGGTTTCTATTACCTACAGTTTCGTGGATGGGAAACTTTTCAAGGATGATAAAATATTAAGATATTGGGGTAAATTATCTATGTGCCTTGAAGCCTTAGGTGAATATCTTCATGTAATCTTCACCCGAAAGACACAAAGCATTTCCTCAGGGTACCTGGAATTCTAAGGGCATTGTTCACTTTTACAGTAAAAAAATGAAGTGGTACAGCTTTAAATCAGAATGATTACAATACCATTTTATATTTGAGTCAATTAATTTAGGTCACTACTTTAGGATTATACAAATTAGACTAAATGTAGTTTTGCAGTGCTGCTCTATCAAATTTTTGCATTAACATGCACGAGGAATTATTTTTCAACTTTAACACCAAATTTCTTTTAAAAAGAGTAGCAATTTACTAAGCATGCAACGAATATTGGAAAAAAATCTGCAAAGTAAAACTACTATATAATTTGCTTTTAAGTCTAGATAAAAAAGTTATAGTGGAGACGATTGGAGGAGGTCGAACGGCAGACCACGACATCAAGGACCACAGTTGAGTCCTCGGCAAGACGAATCCAGGCTCTGGAGAAGTAGGTATGGGCCTTAGTAGAGCACGTCGATGACCTTGAAAATTAAAGTTGAAGAAAGAACATCCAGGTAGTTGAGCTGCCAGAGCGAGAGGAAGGCAAGCAGCCTGCCAGTTTTTTCGAGGAATGGCTGCCACAATGTCTGGCCTAGGAGGCCAGGTGCAAATCGACAGAGCTCAACGGGTGGCAGTGCACAGGCCCAGTTCGGACCAGCGCCCCTGCCCAGTCCGAGTGCGATTCCATTCCTACACGGATAAATGAAAGGTCATGGAAGCTTCCAGATCACTGGGGAAGGATCCACTGGCCCTGATTTACAAAGGATCCAAGATTGTTTCTTTCGGGACTTTTCTGCACCATGATCCGCAAGAGGAAGTCGTTTGATGAGGTGAAGAAGAGGCGGAGGGATCTGATTATTCAATATTCCATATGGTACTCAGTGGTACTTCGCTTTAACCACGAAGAGTCCATGCATGTATTTGGCTCATCAGAAAAAGTGAAGAAGTTTCTAAACATTTTGAAATAGACCAGATGGTCATAAGAAAATGGACAATAATGGTTCTCTTTTCTTCTTTGTTTATTTTATTTTTCTCTATCTCATGCACTTCTCCTTTTACTTTATTATTTTATTACAGAAAGCATTGTTGGATTATTTCCCAATGATAATTGAGGTCAATGTATGGGTGGGGATGGGTAAAATGCACACTTTCAATTTCTTTTGTTTATAATACCTATTTTTCTTTTATACTTCGCCTGAGTTTGGGGTGTGGCTCAAGCTAGGAGGAATTATGGAGCTGTATCGGGTCATGTAAGCAGTGTGTGTGTGTGTGTGTGTGTGTGTGTGTGTGTGTGTGTGGGTGGGGGAGGGGAAAAAAGTCTCCTATCAAGTGTTTGATGTATGTTGTAATTAGATTTGTTAGTTGGTTTCTAGAAGATCTAGTTTTTGAAAGTTTTGGTAACGTAGCTTTAGTTTGTGTATTTTCTAGGCTCCATGAGTCTCCATTTATTTACACTCGGCATGTCATGAGTAGGGTTCTTCCTCTCGGGGGTTCATGGTTTGTTATAGAGCGATATGGCTAAGTGTCTCCTTATATGGTGCACCTGGAATATTAAGGGGAGTCACTCACCAATCAAGAGAAAAAAGTACTTTCGATGCTCAGGAAGAAGGTTGATAATGCCCTGTTGCAAGAAACCCATCTTGACGATAAGGAGCATCTAATGTTACAGCAAGGTGGGTTTGTTGGGTGTTCTTTTCATCCTTTAACACTAAGAGCAGGGAAGTGGGCATACTTGTCTAGAAGAATCTCCTACTTAAGTTATTAGATCGAATCAAAGATGAATATGGGTGGTTCGTAATCCTTAAAGCTTTAATACATGATGAACAGTATGGCATTCTAAATGTTTACTGTCCCCTGGCACACCACCTCAAATTCCTTTTTATATTGATTACCCTTGGAACGTGACATAGGGGGAGATTTTAATCGCCTTGTGGACTGCACAGTAGATAGAATTCCCGAAAGTCCCCGCAATCTAAGCAACGGATTGACGTGTGTGGGGAATTGGGGCTGGTAGACATTTGGAGATGTCTCCACCCTATGGGTAGGGACTTCACCTTTTTCTCTAATCCACAAAAATGTCATTCTCGGATTGATTTTGTTAGTTCTCTCGTTTTTTTCTGGATTCGATGATGTTCTCCAAAATTGGAAACATAGCCATTTCTGATCATGTGGCAGTGTATTTGGAGGTTAAGATTAAGGGCAATGGAATAGATTGATGGCATTGGCGAATGGAACGTTTTATTTTCAAGGACAGTAAGTTTATCGAGGACTTCTCAAGTGAGTTTAAAGTGTTTTTGGCTATCAATTCAGATACAGCTAGTAATCAGCCTATACTCTGGGAGACAGCTAAGGTCTATGCTAGAGAGATAATTATTTCTTATTCAGCCAGTCAGAAGCGACAGAAGGGAGAGCAGCAGCGTCTGCTTGAGGCACAGTTGAAGGCAGCTGAGACAGCATATTTTAATAGGTCAGCTGTGATTAAATTGCAGTGAGTAACAGCTCTCCAGGTTACTTTGAACTCCATGCTCAGACAGACAGCAAAGGGGGAACTCTCTTTCACGAAACAAAAGCTATTTGAGCATGGTGATGGACCAGGCAAACACCTGGCAAATCTGGGCAAGAAAAAAGTGCCCCCCAATCCATTACATCAATCAGAGAAGGCATTGGTATTCCTACATGTGACTATAAAAAGATCAATGCAGCATTTCAGAGATTTTATTCTGAACTGTACCAGTCGGAATGCTGTGAGGACAGGTGGGCTAAGATGGAGTCTTTAAGAACCTGGACCTTTCAGGTTTGACCTCAGAACAGAGGTGTCTTCTTAATGCCTGCTTGACAGTGCAAGAGATACTGGAGGCAATAAAACAGCTCCAAAGTGGGAAGGCGCCTGACCCCGATTGTCTCCCATGTGAATTCCATAAAGAATCTATAAATATATTGTTAGGGCCAGTGCTGGACATGTACAACTATTCATACGGTCATGACTGCCTCCTGCCATCCCAGAGAGAGGCTAACATCTCTCTCATTCTCAAGAGAAGACCCCGGGATCCCGGCCAGGGATGATGTACCCTGGATTCAAACTTTGGACAACTAGGGGAGTCTCCTGTTTAAGGGGAAGATTATGATGTCCTTGAACCAAAGGAGCTGCAAATATGGATTGCCCAGCAGAGACCATTTTCATTCTTTCAGGTTAGGAACTTTATCCAAAAAAAGACTATGCTTTTGACCAACCCCTGTAGGTCTGACACAGAGAAGAGAGTGCTTCATGCCACAAGCACTCTCTCTATTAGTGTACTCTACCACCTATTGCGGTGCATTGCCTTGAATGATATTGAGTGACTACGTGAAGTCTGGGAGCAAGAGTTGGGAGTGGAGATCCCCTCAGAGACATGGGAGGCCATTTGGGAGAATGCAAGAAAGATCTCTATCTGTAACAGAACACATGCCATGCAATTAAAAGGTTCTTCATAGGATTCATTTGGTCCCAGATTGTCTTGCGAAATTCAAAAATGGTGCATCACCAATGTGCCCCAAGTGCAAAATAAGCATAGGTACTAGCAGGATTTGAGAAGATTTGTAGTTCAGGTTGATGTTCTGCATGTAAGTTTGCTTGCTGAGCTTGAAGGTTTGTTTTCAGACATTTCATAACAATATTAGGTAACATTATCAGCAAGCCTCCGGTGAAGCATAGAACATAGAACAATACAGCACAGAACAGGCCCTTCGGCCCACGATGTTGTGCCGAACTTCTAACCTAGATTAAGCACCCATCCATGTACCTATCCAAATGCCGCTTAAAGGTCGCCAATGATTCTGACTCTACCACTCCCACGGGCAGCGCATTCCATGCCCCCACCACTCTCTGGGTAAAGAACCCACCCCTGACATCTCCCCTATACCTTCCACCCTTCACCTTAAATTTATGTCCCCTTGTAACACTCTGTTGTACCCGGGGAAAAAGTTTCTGACTGTCTACTCTATCTATTCCTCTGATCATCTTATAAACCTCTATCAAGTCACCCCTCATCCTTCGCCGTTCCAACGAGAAAAGACCGAGAACTCTCAACCTATCCTCGTACGACCTACTCTCCGTTCCAGGCAACATCCTGGTAAATCTTCTCTGCACCCTCTCCAAAGCTTCCACATCTTTCCTAAAGTGAGGCGACCAGAACTGCACACAGTACTCCAACTGTGGCCTATCCAAAGTCCTGTACAGCTGCAACATCACTTCACGACTCTTGAATTCAATCCCTCTGCTAATGAACGATAATACTCCATAGGCCTTCTTACAAACTCTATCCACCTGAGTGGCAACCTTCAAAGATCTATGTACATAGACCCCAAGATCCCTCTGTTCCTCCACCTGACTAAGAACCCTACCCTTAACCCTGTATTCCGCATTCTTATTTGTTCTTCCAAAATGGACAACCTCACACTTGGCAGGGTTGAACTCCATCTGCCACTCCTCAGCCCAGCTCTGCATCATATCTAAGTCCCTCTGCAGCCGACAACAGCCCTCCTCACTGTCCACAACTTCACCTATCTTCGTATCATCTGCAAATTTACTGACCCACCCTTCGACTCCCTCATCTAAGTCATTAATAAAAATTACAAACAGCAGAGGACCCAGAACTGATCCTTGCGGAACTCCACTTGTAACTGGGCTCCAGGCTGAATATTTACCATCTACCACCACTCTCTGCCTTCGACCGGTTAGCCAGTTTTCTATCCAATTGGCCAAATTTCCCTCTATCCCATGCCTCCTGACTTTCCGCATAAGCCTACCATGGGGAACCTTATCAAATGCCTTACTAAAATCCATGTACACTACATCCACTGCTCTACCCTCATCCACATGCTTGGTCACCTCCTCGAAGAATTCAATAAGACTTGTAAGGCAAGACCTACCCTTCACAAATCCGTGCTGGCTGTCCCTAATCAAGCAGTGTCTTTCCAGATACAAGCACTGGTGTTCTGACCCACTTTCTGTTTGGGTTTAGGTTTTCTTGAGTTGGTGATGTCATTTCCTGTTCTTTTTCTCAGAGTGTGGTAGATGGGGTCCAAGTCAATGCGTTTGTTAATAAAGTTCTGGTTGGAATGCCATGCTTTTAGGAATTCTTGCGAGTGTCTCTGACCACCATTCACCAGAGGCTCACTGATGATATTACCTAGTATGGTGGATGAAATGTCAGAAAATGAACCTTCCAGCTCAGCGAGCAAACTTACATCTAAGCATAGGCACTCTCTCTCATTGTTTGTGGTCACGCCACAAGCTCTATAGTACTGGAGCGCTGTGGCAGGTGTAAAAGAGAGGGTCTGGAGACGGAAGTTAAGGTAGGCCTGGCCTCTTTCCTCTTGAGTTTGCCGAATTTATCTTCCTTAGATGCACCTGGAAAAAGGCTATTTAATATTCTCACTTATTGTGCGAAGAAAAACATTCTGATCAGCTGGGTACCTGAGAACTCTCCGGTCCTATTGGGGTGGTGCAAGTTAATTATGGAACACATCCTTTTGGATTGCCTCACAAACATGGTGCACTATAAAACAGAACTTTTTTTATAAGACATGGCAGCCCTTTTTGAATTACCTAGAAGCAGATTTGTCTGCCATTTTAATTAGAGCCTTTGTTTAGCCATGATGATTAGGTTTAGTGAGCCTCATGTCCTGAGAGGAAGAATAAATATGGGTGCAATCATTAATGCTCCCGAAGGTGTGGTTGTGCTGAGTGGTGTTATTAACTTATTTATTTATTGATTTGTAGTGAGTGTATGTTTTGATTTGTTTTGTAGAGAAAGGTGATTATTAGTTCAGTGTAATTGTTGTTATAATTTTAGATAGTTATATTTTTATAATTTTGTGAAGAAAACATTTCTCAAAAATATTTTAAAAAGAAGACTGTGTCACAATTTTACCCAGTAGTAGATTGCTCAAAACGTAAAAAGAAAATGTCTGCAGTTTGGGATATTATCTGCACGGGGAGGTGTGCTGGTGAAAAGGGGGTCATCACTCCCTTGTTAACTTTGTAGTCACAAAAGGACTCAGTCTGGTCAGTGTGAAGTTTGACACTTTTAGGTGTTACATTTCATCTGTCCTTCACAGAATTCTTGCTAACTAACCTCTGAATTTACACTTAGCCCTTTCATCTCTGTTGCCATCTTCTTTAAAAACAAACAATACTTTAGTATGAATGACTAAGATGATTCAAGTTCAGTTTTGACCCATGGTTGTGATAGGCTGCAGTGCTGCTGTTTATGGAACGGTGCTGCATGAAAATTGGATGTCATGTTTTGTACATTACTACAAAGTCAGTAGGGAGCTACCTAGGATCCTTAACACGGTGGAAATCCAAAACAAGAATAAAAATTACTGGAGAAACTCTGGAGGAAGCTCACTGGATCCAAAATGTCAACTCTGCTCTCACTCCACAATGCTGCCAGACTTGTTGAGTTTCTGCAGCAAATTTGTTTTTGAACAGTGTATGGGAGTTCTTTCTACTCCATGTTCGAAAATTTTTCAATCTGTGTCTTAAGTGAATAACCTCTTGTTTATTTTAATTTCTGTACTTAATAACCTTTTGTTTTATGGTTAAAACAAGTATTTCAACATTGCATGCAAACATTTTAGGAAAAGATTACTTTGGTCACAAAAATAATAAAGATATGAACCATCATATAGGTTCATAATACCAAAAAGCAGAACAGGCATATTATAGACAGAGGGAAACAATCCTGCAGTCTTGTCACAGCTAACTCTAAGTTATTGTGGCTAACCAAATGACTAATTGGAAGAGGCTGCTGCAAAATATGTCAGTGTGAGGAGAAGAGTGAAGCATTTGTAACCATATTTAAACAGAACAGTTAAGTGGATGATGCATCTTGGCTTTCTGCTGAGCACCAGCAAAGGTGCCAGTCTTCAGACAAATTGATTCGCTTGTGATTTCAGAAAATGGCTGAGGATACTGGATATAATGAAAGTTACGGACTCTGGCAACATGGCCACTTAAGGACAGAAAACTTGCACTCCAAAATTAGGTGTCTTTTTTGACCTTAGCTAAGATATTCAAGTATCTCACACATGTAACTCTGCTACGTGAAACGTTTACCCAGGCAATGATAACCTTTAACCTGGAAATAGTTTAATAGGAAAATGTGTAATTTTGTGAAAATATCAAAGGTAATTTCTAATTATTTTTAAAAAGTGCATTATGTCCTGTACGGCATGTCATTTTCTTTACTTCAAATTAATTTTATGATTTTCAAAAACTGAACTAGAAAAGATTAGACTTAGCTAGAAAAGTTCAAGTAATAATTACAAGCGCAAGTGAATATTGAACCAAGAGAGATGAAAGCAGCTAGGGACGATGTGACTTCACCTAGTCGTACCTGGAATATCCTTAGCCCAGAGACAAGCTTCAAATTCCTAACATTCCCAAAATCTTCACTGCATTTGAAAAACATTGGCACTCAGATAAAATGGCAATTAGAGTCCTGAACTCTAGTAATTCAAGTTCAGCAAGTCAGAAATGTCCACATGGTTCATTCCAAACCACCTACCAAGAGTTCTGCCAGCTCTGAGCAAACAAAGCTGCTGTTCTAAGGGGAAAAGTAGTTCTGGAAACCTCTAACTTTCTTTTAATTGGTGCAGTCAGGATTTTGAATCAATATTCATTGGTCAAGTTCTCGAATTCAGAGGATGAAGAGAAACGTTATTGTGAGAAGAGTTAAGAAACTGCCTCATATACATCCTTGAAACTTATATGAAAAATGAATTTAATAGTCACAGCCAATATGGATGAGGACTATGCATTAAACCAGACTTAAAACTGAAACAAATTTGTATTTAGTAACTTCTACCTTCATGCAAGAAATGAGGAGGTAGATTACAAGAACTTGAGCGAACACAGAAGACAGGGTAGATGAATCCCAGATTTTATAAATAGTGTTAAAAAGGTAGACCGCATGTGTGCGCATTACATATGGAAGTGTCTGATCCTTAGATACCAAAGCCAGGCTGAAGGGAGTGAGCACAGGACAGAATACCCATCAGGAATTCTTGCATAAAAGGACAAGAAATCCTTTTGTACTAGATGCTCCAAGAGGAGAAATAGCAATCCTTGAGACACTATGTGCTTCAAAAACTGATGGTAACTAAGGTTACTGACAAGCCATATAAAAGCAGAGGAAACACCATTATCAAATCAGTCATATGAATCATAGAATCCCTATGGCATGCAAACAGGCCCTTGGGCCCAACAAGTCTTCAATGACCCTCTGAAGATTAACCCACCCAGACCTATTCCCCTACGCTTACCCATGCCTAATGCACCTAACAGACACATCCCTGGACACCTGCCTGCTGATCTCGGCAGTGCTTCAATTTTAAAATGCTCATCATGGTATCTCCATGACCTTATCCCATTTCATTGCCTGTATTATCTTCCTGCGTCACAATCCCTAGGATCTCTGCTATCATCCACATCTGGCCTTTTTCAAAGCCCTAACTTTATTCATTCAACCACAGCTTCAGCTGTCATATCTCTCGAATTCCGTTCTTAAACTGCTCCACCTCTCTGGCTTCCTTTAAGATACTCCTGATAATTAAGTCTTTGACAAAGCCTTTGTTCACTTGTCATAGAATTCATAGCATCCCTACAAGTCCACACAGACTCTCCAAAGAGTAACCCACCCATACCCATTCCCCTATATTTATCCCTGACTAATGCACCTAACTTAAACACTAAATACAATGGGCAATTTACCATGGCCAATTCACCTAACCTGCATATCTTTGGAGTGTAGGAGGAAACTAGAGCACCCGGAGGAAACGCATGCAGACACAGGGAGAATGACTGTGTGGAGTTTGCACAGTCGCCAAAGGCTGGAATCGAACCCACATTCCTTGCACCATGAGGCAGCAATGCTAACCCTGAGCCACTGTGTCACCCCAGTGTTTGTTGAAAGGGCTACACACATGCTTAAAGATTCAACAAAGACAAAAAATTACCACACTAAGCTGGTCATCAGTACAGAAATAGTATGAATTTTTCCATTCCGACAAATATAAGGGGGTAAAATCTATTGAAGTATGACTTAGCAGGATACCAGCTACTGTGCCTAGAGGGTCAAAAGCAGTCCATGGAGACTAGGGAAACAGAAGTGAACAGCAAAATTCTAATGAGCAGAAGAAAGTTGACTGTTTAAAAAATCCCACAGGAGTGAAAGGGTAAATGAAACGAAAGTCAGACGACTTTACGTAAGTCAGGAGAAAGTCTCTGAGGTAAAAGGGTTCATGATACAACACTAACAGGCTAGGGGCCACTAAAGATGATAGAGGCCACAGCAAAGCCCATAGAATTTAAAAGGAACAAGGGATGAACCAAAGGTCTAACTGGCAAACACTTGCTGTTAGGATTTAAATAGAGACAGAGAAAGTTTCCAAGCCAGCAGACAGAGGGGACAACACCTCATCCAGTTGAAGCACCATAGGACAGAAGCTGGCTACTTACCCTGTGAATATAGGTAAAATGGGGGACAATCTCATCCCAAGGTAAATGAAAATGAGAGGTCGAAAAACTCAAAAGCTGAAGTGCAATTGCTGAAGTCACAAAGAAAGCAGTCCATGCCTATATGCAAGAGGACATGGATAGCAGTCAGGCTTTGACTAACTAAAAAGGCACAAGTCACAAGTGTGATGGAATACTTTGCACTTGCCTGCACGAGTGCAGTTACACCAACACTTGGCTTGCATCCAATCCATTACTTTAATATTAATCCCCTTCACCTGCACAAGGCAGCAGTGTGTACCAATTACAAGATGCACTGCAAAAACTTGCAAAGGCTTATTAGACAGTAATTTCCAACCATGCAACCACTAGCACTTAAAAAGACAAGAGGAGCAGAAGCACAAAAACTTATAAGTTCCTTTATAAATCTCTCATCCTTCTGACTCGGAACGATACTAGCCTTCTTGGCCACAGGTCAAAATCCTGAAACTCTTCCAAACTAGATTGTGTGCAAATGAACTAGAGCAGTTGAAGATTGACAGTTCTGTACAATTTTCTCAATGACTTATAGTTATGAGGAATAAAACCAGTGCTTTCAGCAATATTCAATTCCCAAGAACAAATAAAAATTACACTGCAAGACTAAAATGTTTTGGGAAAGGTATTACATAAACAAACTTGTTTAAAAAGCTGAAAATGATTATTACTATTTATTTCTCATCCTTTCTTGAACAGTTGAACAATGGGCTATAAAACAATACATTCCCTGGTTTTATAAAGAGTAACTTAGGCCATTATCTACATAATGTGAATTAATGTACCATATGCAGCACAAAATCTATTAACACAGTTACCACCTTTCAAGGTGAGAGGTGAAAAGTTTAAGGGGGACACACGCGGCAAGTACTTTACACAGAGGGTGGTAGGTGTGTGGAACGCGTTGCCAGCAGAGATAGTAGGGGCAAGCACAGTAGATTCGTTTAAGATGCATCTGGACAGATGCATGAATAGGTGGGGAGCAGAGGGACACAGATGCTTAGAAATTGGGTGACAGGGTTAGACAGTAGATTTGGATCAGCTCAGGTTTGGAGGGCTGAAGGGCCTGTTCCTGGGCTGTAAATTTTCTTTATTCTTGACTCTAGAAGAGATATGCAATTCTTTACAAGTGCATATCTCATGTTCTCAGAGTGTTAACATAGTGGATCAGCACAATGTTCATACTCTGAGAACATGATACATTTGCTTATATTGAATGTATGAGAGTGAAAAATGAAAGTTTAGAAGCATCCTGAATCTCAGCTCAAGCTAAACAGAAGTCAATAAAGTCAAAATGATTACTGGAGATCCAAACAGATATTTACAACCTGTGTCACAACACAAGGCAGTGTGAAGAATGTAAGCTCAGACACCACAACTGATGTGAACAATTCTAAACTGTGCAGGTCACTGTTCCCACAGCAATAACCCCAGGATCATTTATTCAAATGTTGCACAGCTTCTTAGGTTCATCACATCTTGAAATCATGGATGTACAACCACATGATTGACACACAGTCAAACCTCAAAGACAGCTCCTCTCTCATTTATCTGGCTGATCAATCAGATCCTTCGAACCATCTCTAATATTATTTTAGATTGATTCAGTCACAACCAATGACACCCTCCAACACTTCGCCTTGTACAGCTTCTGTCGTAATCTAGCTAAATTGACTTGGGAATCTTGAGCATATTAATTTCTTAAGGCTCCCATAAAACATATTATAAATGTGCACACCAAATCTTTCAAAAACCTTGATGTCTCTACTATCTTCCAAAGTTAAGGGTGCGCACTTGAGGGGAAGATGAGAGAGAATAGGCAGCACCAGATCGCGAGAAATCACACTGTCACTAAATCAAAATCATGTGATGCCTCCTTCCCCACATTTCCTCTTTTCCATCAATGCCAACTCTGGTCACACTCTACTCTCCAACTCATGCCACTCTCACTTATTGACCTTCTCCTGGCATCCAGTTGTATGTCAAGTGCCATTTACCCAAAACACCTCAAATGTCCTTAAGCATGCCGTTGCAACACTGATCACGGCCAGAGAATCCTGACTTTACATGGCATTGAAAGAGAGCGATCAAAGATTCAGTGATCAGCATAACAATTGCAGAGACTAAAGTGTCAGAGGATTTTGAGCAATTTAATGCCCCAAAACAATTTCAAAAGTATATAAAATTTAATGTAAAATTCGGTGGCATATTAGAGTCTGTAAACCAAAAAAATGAAAGAAGTATAAAAATACAATGATCACTGTTATACCAGCAGTGCACATGTATGAAAACATAAGCAAAGGGAAAATTATGAGCATTTACAAAATGCAGAGGGGATTGGGGGTGTGGGGGAGCAGTAAGGAAGAGAGAGAACCAAAACTTTGCAGTTTTGGTCACTTCATGGGGTGGGGGGGATGGCAGAATAATTTCATTGGAAGCACTTTATTGAAGCTTTATTCACCTGATTCCTAGGATGAAGGGATTCTCTTATGAGGAAATATGAAGCAGGTTGGACCTATCACATTGAAATTTAAAAGACTGAGAGGTTGTCTTGTCAAACCAGCCAAGGTTCAAATGAGGCTGGATTGGGTAGATGCTGACAGCATGCTTCTTTTTGTTGGGACATATAGAACAAGGGCAAAGTTTTGAAACTCAGACTCTCCCATTGCGGATAGAATGAGGAGAAACTTATTTTGAGGGCCATCAGAATTTGAAATGTTCTTCAGTAGGGCACAGTGGAGACCAGGTTAAAGCAGAGTTAGACAAGGAAATCAATGGATATTCAGTGACCCTGGAAGGAAAGTAGAGTTAAGTCCACAATCTGATTAGCCATGGTCGTACTGAGTAGTGGAGCAATCGCGAGGGATTGAATAGTCTATGCCAGCTCCTATTTCTTCTAATTTTATGTAAGACACAGTAGCAGAATTTGTCCAAATGTCATGTTTCCAATAACATACCTTGATTTTAAAATAAATTTACTTCCATATAACACACTGTACCACATTTGCAAATCTTTGCTAAGATATAAAACTGCACATGGTCTTGAATATGACATTTCAATAACAAAATGAATTAAATTTAAATTATTTTTGGCATTTGATTGAAATGTTGTTATTTTCCTGTCACTATCTTTCTATTTCTACAAGTTAATGAGCTCAGCTTTTATTGTGCTGTTGGTTGGCATCAGTTTAAAAGCCACCCTCATGTAATTTGGACTTCCTTTCATTTCCCCACTAATCTAAAGACAAGAGATTTTGTAGTCAATCTCAAGCAAGTTAGTCCTCATGACAAACAGATGACAGACATTCCATACACACATGCCTGCCTGCTTCTAAATTCTTGCTAACCAACCTTTTTATAGCACTAAGACAGATGTTATTGAACTTGTCAGCTGAATAACTCTACACAAAAAGGTTACTGAGACATATTGCTGCAAATAGGCCCTTTTCAAAAGGATACAAGTAAGTTATTGAATGGTTAATAAAACTCAACATTTTCACCTAAAATTTGTAGGCCTTATTTGAGTGCTTCATACTAAGTTGTTAATAATCCAAACTTTGGGATAAGATTGTTTTCCAAAAATTGGATTGTCTTTGACCATTCTTCGCAATCTCAGTGTCATGTCAAAATTCAATATAACATTATTTAATCATATATTGTGTGTGAATATTTTGTATAAAAATTTGGAAAAAGAAAAAATTCACAATATGATATGGTAGCAATTACAGTAAAGTTATTTTCCGTCAATATTACTTTAGTTTTCAAAGAAGCGACCGAATCCAACAATTTCAGTTCTGATCAATTTTTCCTGAGAAGTTAATGACTAATAATGAGACAAATTTTTGAGAAACAGGAGATCCTTAGGTGGGTCTTTCCAGTACTCCGAATGGGTATAGCCAATGTGCTGTGCAGTTCCGAACCACATGGAAATACTTTTCCTTTATTAATTCAGGAAAGATCGGCTCTGCTGGCTGGATCAGCACTTACTGCCCATTCTAGCTGCTCTTGAAATATAAGCAAGTACCTTCTTGAGCCATGCAATCCATTTTATGTCAGTATATCCAAAGTGTTGTTCAAGTTACAGAATTTTGACCCAGTGACAGTGAAGGAACAGTGATATGTTTCCAAGTCAGGAGGGCAAAAAGCCTGGAGAGAAACTTCAGTTGTGCTCTTATGCATCAACTGTCCTTGTCTTTTGAGAGGAGTGGGATCATGACTTTGGAAGGCACTATCTAAGAAGTCTTGGAGAATTTCTGCAGTGCATCTTGAAGATGATGCACACCAATGCTATTGAATGGTGCCAATCAAGTAGGCGGCTTTATCTTGGATGGTGTCATGCTTCCCGAGTGTTATTGGAACTGCATTCATCCAGACAAGTGGGGAGCATTCCACCACACTTTTGACTTAGGACTGTAGATGCAGGAATCTGTACTGAAAACAACATATGCTGGAGATTACAGTAAGTCAGACAGCATCTACAGAGAGAGCAAGCAAACGTTGAGTCTAAATGGCTCTTCAGAGCTGTAGTAGTGTGGAGGGGACAGCATTTATGCTGTAGTCTGGGAAGATGTTAGTGAGTGCAGATTGCTGGTGGAGAAAAGATGCTAATAGTTCAGATTAAGTGATCGGAATGCGAAAAAGGCAGAATAATGATCTGTCTCCTGCCAGACTTGAAAGGACAGACAGTCCCCCTGCGATTGGGGGAATGGGGGTGTGCACACACAGAGAGAAGACATGACAACAAGCTACGGAATAAATGGTTCACAATTTGATGGCGCTGAACTCAATATGAAGTCCAGAAGGCTGTAAAGTGCAGAGTCTGAAGATGAGACGTCATTCCTCCAGCTTGCGGGATGATTCATTGGAACACTGTAGCATGCTGAGGAGAGAGATGTGGGCATATGAGCAGGACGCGGTGTTAAAATTACTGGCTTTGAGTGGGTCAGAGTCATGTTTATGTGCAGACTGGAGCTGTCCCGAGGCTAGTACATAAAACGTTGCCCAGAAGACAACACTAATCATGCACGATATATCAAAAAAGTTAACAAAATAGATATTAAGAAAGCTGAACTCAGTGAAGTATAGAACAGCCCAAATTCTGCTATCAGAAAACTGCGAGAGACAACATTTAAGAACAATATCACTGGACACATCAACCATTTTCAATTGATCAGATACAGTCAGCATGAATTTGCAACAAGGTCATTGCTTATGAACCAGGGTATATACTGATGTAGGAAACAGGGTATTCGGTAGCTAAAGAGGCTATTTGATAATGCTCCTCATTACAGAAAAAAATTGGAAGCTTGTGTAATGAAAGGCAAAATAACTTGCTGAGTGAAGGGGCAGAAGACTTCGGATAATGCACAGATTAGTCAAATAGGCAAAATGTGACCTGCAAGGATCTGGGAGTGTCTTAACTACTCCCTATATACATTAATCACTTTGAGGGGAGAAAACTATATATCCAAATTTGCCAATAAAACAAGAAGTGGCACTGGAAGAAAGAAAGTGCAGAATTAGAGAGATGTACAGATTCAGTGCATCTAAAGATTGAGCAAGAAATAAATTTCATTTGTTACACTTCCTTACATCAAAGGATTACTCTCAGTTGCAGTTTTAACAATCAACAATGCTCTCTAATTTTCTTCATACTGGGTAATAACTCAACTTTCATTTGTTACATGCACAGTAGAAGTGGCATCCTGGTTCTTCACAAATGTCCAAGATGGAGTTCAGCTGGTCTTCATGATTATAATGGTGCTGTAATGAGTGCAGATACCTTCATGGAGGTTCCACTTGTGGGCTAATGATTGCTTCTTTACAGTTGAAGCTTGTGAAGCTATGTGGAATGATTAGAGTTTCAGTCCTGAATATTTGCCAACAGCTCTCTACCACAGCTGCAAGCATTTTTCTAGTTGCATCCTATTGAAAAAGAATTCTATACTTTCTCATGCTTTTTGGCATCTGCAAAATTTCAATGGTGTTTAAAGGTGAAGGATATTGTGTAACCTTTCAGGTCAGGTACAGAGTAGACTGAGAACATAGCCCATTCAATTGAGGAAAACAAAACACTGATACATTTTTTGGTTTATTAGCAAAATGGAAACCCAGGGCTCTCAAAATCATGCATCTCCAAATCAAGTCACACACAAATCCATATTTGTAGAATTTCTGGTTGACCAATGCTAAGTGCACACGTTTCCCAAAGTATATAATCCAGGTGTCTAAATCTTGGAGTTGTGCACAAATTGATGAATTGAATATTAGCAATCCTCTAGTGTGCAGAGAAGAACTGTTGGAACTTCACCATCTCAAAAGTCCGCAGTAATGATACAGTTTTACCTTATCTGTTAAATTTTTTTAGTTTACTCAGTTACTTCAATGCAAGTCAGAAGAATCCAGGCACGCTGAAATGTTTAACACGTTTTAATTATTGCAGCCAACATCATCCCAAAACTTACCAAAGAGCATATTTACAGTTGGTCACTTGAAAATTAACAAGACATTGCTCGGTAGAATCCAGGTGATGGGAGGGCCTTCACAGTCAGACACACTTTGGATGCCTGAGTCTACATGTACTAATACAGGATATACAGTTTCTGTTGGCTTCTCAACTATGTGAACAACTCCTATGATACAAGCTCAATTGTTACATTTACAGATGAATTTTCATCAACCCAGTTAAATTCCCTGACTTGCTTAGCAATACAATTAATGCCACTGCTTGAAGGCCACCACTGATTCAAATCAAGAGTTTAACACAAGTAAAACTGACATTAAATATAATGGAGTTGTTGTTTCAAATTTTACTTTAAAATTGGTATAAAAGATTTAAAGTCAGAGTTGTACAGCAGGGAAACAGACCCTTCAGTTCAACTCGTCCATGACGACCATTTATCCTAAGGGAATCTTGTCCCACTTGCCACTATTTCACCCATATCCCTGTAAACCCTTCCTATTCATATACCCATCCAGGTGCCTTTTAAATGTTGTAATTGTACCACCCTCCACCACTTCTTCTGGCTGCTCATTCCACGAATGCATCATCCTCTGCATGAAAAATTTGCCTCTTAGGCCGCTATTAAATCTTTCCCCTCTCATCTTAAACTTATGCCCTGTAGTTTTAGAATCCCCTACCCTGAGAAAATGACTTTGGCTATTGACCCTATCCATGCCCCTCATAATTTTATGAACCTCTATAAAGGTCACCACTTAGCTTCCAAAATTACAGGAAAAAAATGCTCCAGCCGACTCAGACTCTTTCTATATCTCAAACACTCCAACACTGGCAACATCCTTGTAAAGCTGCAAAGATTGTTACAATCCAAGTATAAAAACTACACACGTTCAACCCACAATCAGCAGAAACATGGGTCAACTTGAGACCATTGCAATAACAAATGAAACATACTGCAAAACTTATTGCACTGTTGAAGAACTACTATAATATTGTTTTAAGTTCCCATTTCATTTACGACACATTTTGCAAGATATAAAGATGTCATTAAGCAATGCATTTGAAAATTGTCTATACACAAAGATTCAATGATATTTTGGTGGACACGAACTAGCAACAAGAGGATCTAATCAACAGAAAATGCTAGCGCATTCTGAAAGATGCCCAGAGTGTTAGCCAATACAAATAAAAAGTGAGCTCAGCATCAGTTTTAAAAGAACTGTAACCCAAAAGGACAGGGAAAATCTTGCCCTGGCACTTATGCCAAACAAACATAATTGTTTGGAATCAAGACAAATGCGAGATACTAACCTTTTTAGTCTTCCCTTTGCATCCAATTGTAGTACGTGTTAGTTCAGTTGTATACTTCTTATTATGACCTGGAAAAGAACAACCTCACTTAATTCAGACCTGTATAGAATCAAAGAATCCCTACAGTATGGAAACAGGCCCTTCGGCCCAACAAGTCCACACCACCCCTCCAAAGTATAACCCACCCAGACCTTACCATATTATCCTATATTTACCAGTGACTAATGCACCTAACCTATACATTTGTGAACATTACGGGCAATTTAGCATGGCCAGTTCATGAAATTGAACACTTTTCGATTGCGGGAGGAAACCAGACTACCTGGAGGGAACCCACGCAGACACTGGGAGAATGTATAAACTCCACACAGACAGTTGCCCGAGGCGGGAATTGAATCCTAGTCCAGAATTAAACCAGAGTCCCTGGCGCTGTGAGGCAGCAGTGCTAACCACTGAGTCCCTGTGCCATCCCACCACATCCAATATGCAGTTATAAAAGCAAATTTAAGTGTATATGGAAACTATATTTCAGACAGATCAAATTGTGTTTTATTTGCACAAATTACCACACCATACAGGGATTATGAATGAAGCCAGGAAGCTTTGAGGGTCAGGGCCATTTACACCTCTAAACAAATGTGGATGTTTTCCAGTGTGGTAAAGAGGGTACAAAATACAGCTGGTAATGTGAAATAAAAACAAAAATACTAGAAATGTGCAGCAGATCTGGCAGCATCTGAATTGACCTTTGGCTGTGAAAGTCATAGGTTTGAAACATCAACTGCTTCTCTCTCCACTGATGTTGTGGAGTACCTCCAGCTTTCTTTTTTTTTTAAATTACAGGTAGTCCCCAGGTTCCAAACAGGTTCCATTCTGGAGTCCATTTGCAAGTAGAGATGTACACAAGTTAGAACATAATGTAGGACAATAGAAAGTACTTGTTTTTAAAGTAGAGGAAATTTACTTATGTTGGATCTTTTAAAAAATTACATCCTTGTATGGGACTGCATTGGCACATATGAATATTTATAAGTCTACATGTTCATAAATCGGGGACCCCTGTACTGCAAAATGGTTAAAGTTCCTTCACACATTGATAAAATGTTCTGTGATCTTTTTAAGTTCAAATCCATTCAAATTTCGATGCAAATTCAAAATTTATTGTTAAGATAGTCAATTTAATTTAGATGGAAAGGACCTTCAACAGCTTTATCAAAGATGAGTATATAACATCATTTCTTTACAAATAAACAAGGGATTGGAATCCAGCAGACCATCTTATGCTAAAACCTACAAACATGAAATGCTGATTTCCACTTTAGGTTTCACAGATGACCTGCGTCACTGTTAGATGTGTCAAGGTTACTTTGAATTTTTCAGGTTGAAGGATGTCCATAATAGAAGCAATGCGGCAGTTCACAGAAAAGGACAGAAGAAAGAAAACATACAGCAAACAGAGGAAAAGCCATTAAGTCGAGTGGGGGAGTAAAGTGGTGAAGGCAATTAGAAGAAATTGAGAGAGAATGAGGGTAGAAAAGGAAAACAAAAGGAGAAAGAATGTTGTAAAATAATTCCATTCAGCTTTGGTGGTCTGTAGCATGTAAAGAGAAATACTGAATATAGAGTGGGTTGGAGGAGAGAGAGAGAGAGAGAGCGCACGCGCGAGAGAGAGAGAGAGGGGGAGCGCGCGCGCGAGAGAGAGAGCGCGCAAGAGAGGCGAGACAGAGAGTGTGTGGGAGAGAGAGAGAAAAAAAAGAGCTTTGCAGCTAGCAAGTATATTAAAGCAAATATACAGGCATAAAGATGAGTGGCACAGCACGAATCCAAGTCAAAGAGCAGCCACTTTATTTATAGTGCCTTTAAAGAAGAAAACATCTCAAATCATTTCACAGGAGTATTAGAAGCAAATTTGACATCCATTCAAATAATGTAACATTAGGGTAGACTGCCAAAAGTTTGGGAAAAGAACAAAGGTTTTCACGTATGCTCAAGTGACCAGATTTAGAGGAGTTAAGTAACTCAGGGGTTCCGAGACGAGAGGAAATTAGAGTGATTGGGCGAATGGGGAAAAGATCTGGGATACCAATATTAAGATGACAATTCTAAAAGGTAGACGCTGCTCACATGAAGTCATGATTTGGAGATGCCGGTGTTGGACTGGGGTGGACAAAGTTAAAAATCACACAACACCAGGTTATCGTCCAACAGGTTGAATTGAAAGCACACTAGCTTTCGGAGCGACGCTCCTTCATCAGGTGATAGTGGAGGGCTCGATCGTAACACAGAATTTATAGCAAAAATTTACAGTGTGATGTAACTGAAATTATACATTGAAAAATTGATTGTCTGTTAAGCCTTTCATCTGTTAGAATACAGTGATAGTTTCACTTCTTTCATGTGTAAATCACAAAACCTTTTTTTAAAAGTTGCATTCTCTGGTTAGCTGTTAACAATGGTGATAGCTAGACAATATGTTGAAGGTGTTGGCCCCCTGTGTTCTCTGTCTATGCGATGATGTTTAGATTGATTCTAATCTAAAAAGTGAGATAGCAGTTTTACATAAATTCATGCAGTTTTTGAGCAAAGTACAATGTAACTCTTCAAATACAAATTCACCCCACAAAATAGATGTGTGCATGTGGGTCTTTGTCTGTGTCTGTCTGGGGTGGGGGTTGAGTGTGAGAAAGTGCGTGTGTGTATGTGCAGTGAGTGCAGAGTGTCTTAAGTCTGAGTGTGGGAGTGCGTGTGTCTATAAGGGTGTGTGTGGGTGTCTGTGTGCGCATCGGTGTGTACCAGGTGTCCGTGTGTGTGTAGGAATATCTGTGTGTGTATAGTGAAATGGTGATCACCTGTAATGTGACATGAACCCAAGGTCCCGGTTGAGGCCCTCCGTATGGGTACCGAACTTAGCGATCAGCCTCTGCTCGGCCATTTTTCTCTGCTGCCTGTCCTGAAGTCCACCTTGGAGGACGGTCACCCGGAGGTCCGAGGCTGAATGTCCTGGACTGCTGAAGTGTTCCCCAATGTAACTTGCAGGGTTACATTGTACTTTGCTCAAAAACTGCATGAATTTATGTAAAACTCTGCTATCTCACTTTTTAGATTAGAATCAATCTGTCATGGCATAGACAGAACATAGGGGGCTAACATCTTCAACATATTGTCTAGCTATCACCATTGTTAACAGCTAACAAGAGAATGCAACTTTAAAAAAAGGTTTTGTGATTTACACATGAAAGAAGTGAAACTATCACTGTATTCTAACAGATGAAAGGCTTAGACAATTTTTCAATGTATAATTTCAGTTACATCACACTGTAAATTTTTGCTATAAATTCTGTGTTACGATCGAGCCCTCCACTATCACCTGATGAAGGAGCGTCGCTCCGAAAGTTAGTGTGCTTCCAATTAAACGTGTTGGACTATAACCTGGTGTTGTGTGATTTTTAACTTTGTACATGAAGTTAATGCAGGACAACAAGCCAAGGAGTGTTAAGCAAGTGGGATTTGGCACAGATAACGACAAGACAGCAGTATTTTGAATGACTTTTACTGAAAGTACAACATGAGAGATCAGGCAAGAGTTTGCTGGGATATTCAATTCAAGCGGCAGGATAAGAATTTCAGCCGTAGAGGAGCTGAAGCAGTGGCAAGTTGAACAATGTTACTTCACAGATTTACATTACAGTTAGCATTGCTATAAGGTGGTAGTTCCATTCTTGTGCAGTCCCAAGATTAAGAAAATCACGTAACAGCAGCACCATTTAAACTAATGGAGCTGGAATCGCGTTATAGCTAATACACATTTTAAAAGTTTGCACTTCGAAACAGTGCCCCCAGTTCGCCAAATGTATTACAACAAATTGGTATTAATGAAATGCACGTGATAGCAAAGCGATCTACAGATCTATTTCAGCCCATTAGTTTAAACGGTGTGGCTATTGTGCAATTTTCTTATGACACGAGATCGTATGAGAATGGAACTATCACGCTATATCAGAACCGACTATACCACATTGTTTAAGATTTGATGCACGGGTTACCTGTGCATTCAGGTGAAGGGCCGTCACGTATGCTTTTGTCATAATCAATTAAAAGACATTATATTGCTATTATAGCACCACCTACAGGTATATTATCTTTCGATTGGTGTTAAATTTCGATTCATTGTTTTTAAATCTAAATTCGATTGGAGTTGGCAAATTCATTTCTACAAACTTTTACATCACCCAAACCCTCCCCGCCCCAGCCCGGTGGTACTTAAAACAAAAGAACAATTCCAAATATCTTTATCTCGCTCAAGGCTTGGAGTAGCATTAGCTAAAACTACTCTCTGCGTCGGTAATGCAGACATATAAGAGAAGTAAACAAGAAAATATGAAATACTGGATAGCTTACTGTGTTAAGAAAAACTGTCAGCAACTACTTATAAAACAAATTGGTTGCATTTCCAGTCTTTTTGATCGTGCAATTGAAACTTTGAATCATTGACTTTCAAACATCAGCTTCAAAAGAATATTCCAAAGAGTCACAGAGTCATAGAGATGTACAGCATAGAAACAGACCTTTCGGTCCAACCTCTCCATGCCAACCAGATATCCCAACCCAATCTAGTCCCACCTGCCAGCACCCAGCCCAAATCCCTCCAAACCCTTCCTATTCATATACCCATCCAAATGCCTCTTAAATGTTGCAATTGTACCAGCCTCCACCACATCCTCTGGCAGCTCATTTCATATATGTACCACCCTCTGTGTGAAAATGTTGCCCCTTAGGTCTCTTTTATCCATTAGTTCTAAATTCAAAGCAGAGTATCAACCAAACAACTCTTCCTTTTTCAAAGCATTATTCAAACATCAGTCATCCACAACATTAGTTTCTTGGTTCCTCCCCATTCTGAGGAATCTGTGATGTGCTTTGCATGCCGAGCGCATCAGTTGTGTTTTAAGTTATAATTTACATGCACACAATTTTCCAAGTGGTTTTACTCAATTTATTAAATCGATATAGTGCAATCTTTCTACATTCCCAAGGCTGATCTCACACAATACAATAAGAGGGAGAAGAAACAGCACTGAATGCACCATCTCCAAGGTTTTCTCCAAATTAACCAATATAACTTTGAAATATATCAGCACTCCATCTTTATCAGGTCAACATCTTGGACCTTTCAAACCAACTAAAGTGTGGCTGTGTGTTCACCATATGGACAGCAGTGGCAGAAGTTTACAGTCGACTGCCAGCCCTCAGGGAATTTTGGGCTTTCCAACAAATGCTGTCATTGTTTTAATTTGTTTGCTTAGCTAACAAAGGGCAAAAAGGTAGCTGATAATGGAATGGACAGCAAAAGTTCAGTGTGAAGGAACAAAGGGCAAATGGGGCCGAGCAAAATGTGGAAGATAAAACAGGTTGCTCTTTACAATATATAAAATTACTACACTACTATAAGGTGAAACAAGTAAAATAAAACCCTGTTTGCTTTGAGGTACATATAAATAAAATATTACAAGTGAAATAAAATTATTCTCAAATTGAGAAAAGACCAAGCTTAGTTGCCATTTGTAAGTACACAATTTCTCAACTTAGTTTTTAAAAGAGTTTTCTCAATAGAATCAGAAAGGAGATGGTCTAAGCGTAAAACAATAGAGGTGCTCAATCTGAATCATTATTCGGTGACCTCTGCTGGTAGCAGCTTGAATAGCCAACAAATCAGGTGTTTTAGTGTAAATCTTTGCTGGACCATTGTAAAATCTGTCCAGCTTACCCTATATGTCTTCCATTTATTTGGAAATCTGTGATTTATCCATAGCAACTTTAACAGAACGGAGCACGGGGAGTGTTATAAAACTTCACAGGCAGTTAAGGACAGGGATATGACCGAAACATTAATCAAGAAAAAACTACAGTGTGGCTTGATCTGGCTGACTATATCAGATGGAAATTTTGCTTTGGCTTATATGCATGAATTAATTTCTGTAAGTTATTTAAATCTTTGTCAATTTTTTTTATTAGCTGATCATTCACTGCTGAGATTTGTTCACTGTACTTCAAAACAAAAGATTTTTAAGTTTGAATTCCTTAGCTGTATTCTAAATATCCTTTAAAAGCAAGTCTATAAAAAAGCATAACTTACTTCAAAAGCAACCTTGAGTATAAAAAAAAGTAGTTACAAATGATGAAGAGGAACTATAAAGACAGTTATCAGATTCAAATATGTGCAGTTGTATATTAATACCTTAACTAAATATCAGTAATACTGTTGAGCTAAAATTGGTCAGTATTAAATAATTTTCAAAAAGACTTCTTTAAAACAGGAAAAATAAATATGTAGCAAAATAATTTGTTCTTTTTCAGGGTGACCATGCAAACAATGATAGGTCTTTTCACTCTAAGATTTGTGTTGGCAAAAATTGACATGTAGATTGTCCACTGTTTCAGCTAGAGTTAAGAATAGGTTTTGATCATATAGAAATGACTATAGTCTGACTGAAGAATACTCCACTATTTGGCAAGCAGACTTTACCACCTGATAACAATAATAGCATAAATAAGGAACAAGTTGATTGCTTTTTACAAAATGTAATCAAATGTAATCACATACTTTGGCAGGGTTCATTAAGATGCTTATCTTCCATATCATTGCCAGTGGTTAAGATTTCTTTAGATAACTCATTCTTTTGGTGGTGTTGTACTTTTTCCATTTCATTTTGCTCCTTATTCAACTGATCGGTAAACTTTAGAGAATTTAGAGAGTTGTTTTTTGTTTCATTATGCAAATTTGATGAATGATTTACTCCGCTCCTATGATCATAAAAATAAGTTGGAGGAGAATCATTTGAAAATAAATCAAATTTTCTTTCTCCATTACCCTTGGGAAAACCTGATCCTTTCTTCAAAGACAATTTATTGCTTGGCAATTCCTCTGATTTATCAAGAAAATGTTCAAGTAGTTGTTTTATACAAAACTTCCTTCGGTTATGAATTCTTGTAGCTACTGGATGTTGTGCATCATTTTGTTTATGAGGGTTATTATTGTCAATTACTGTAATCATATTCAAAGATTCATTCGAATTACAAACACCAGGATTCAGCTGCTCTGAAGCATTGAAATTTGTCATAACCTTCATTCTTTTTGTTCTAGCTGTAGAACTTGGCTGATTAGTTCCTTGTAGTTTTCTCTTCTGCTTAACACATACAGAATTTATTTTGGGAGGACTTGGTGATTCAGGTGGAAACACACGTAATGGTAGTCTTGACTTACGTTGACCATTCAAGTTGTCAGGAGAAAAGAAATCCTCATATACCTCCGACATGGAGTAATCACAAGGGGATCTGCTTGAAAAAGGTCTTGCTTCAAATAATTCATTTTGGGGTTTACATAAGTCACTATTTTTCTTAGAGCTAGTTGGATTTTTTTTACTTGAAGAGGAACATTTGTGCTTCAAAGGTGAGATATTACTTTTATGATGTACATTCAACATGGAGTTCATTTCTGCAATATCACCTTCTTTAACAGAGCTGGATACTTGCCCTGGGGGTGGCAAATTTCTATTTGCTTTCCTGATAATATTATAAACTTTAAGTTCCTGTGTTGCATGGTCCAAAGCCTGTAGACATCCTCCTTCAGAATATTTTCTATTCCTTTGCACATTACATGAACTTGTTGATGCGCCAGTGCCATCAGATGAAGCCGAAGAACTTCTTTCCTTCGGAAAAACTAATTTTGTTGCTGCAACTGTTTTTTTAGTTCTCCTCATTGAGGTTTTGTTGATTAAATCACAATTAGCTGACAGCAAATGGAAACTGTCAGCCAAAGATTCAGGTGTGGAATGTTGGTCTACTTGTTCTGCACAAGCATGTATGGAAACTAGAGATTTATTTTCATTATCAAAACTTCCACAAGGATCGTTAGTTGATGTATATTCTGAACCAGTTGCTTGATTTTCTGTAAAAAAGAATATTTCTATTACACTAAGTTACACTACAAAAGTATATAAATATAATTAGGAAAACATGCATTACTGTACTTTTTACTGTATAAACTTAAGAGATATTACGAAAACAAAATTATTATAATGAACTACGAATGCACCCAAGGTGATATAGTTAAATTAACTGATGGCAGTAACCTTGTGCGGAGGTAGCCAAACAGAGATTCTAGATTCACCTAACGCAATTGAGGCTTTACAAGTCCTTTAATACCACATAGCGCCTATTTTATGTACTGGCTAAATTTCACACATGCTACTCACATTCAAGCTATCATAAACTTACTAACTCATCTAAAATTAATTGTAATCTTAGTTTACATAACATACACAAAAGAACAATTGCATGTAATCAATTTCCTTATCCTCCATAACTATACAGTACAGTAAAAACAGAACATGCCAAATCTTGAACACTGGCTCATATTTACTTAAGCTTCTGAAACAAGCTGATCTAAAATAATAGCTATATGCACAAGCTGTATCAAAAGGAGTTTTTTTTATTAAACAGAGAGCGTGGCTAAGTTAGATCTTTGTATTCATTTGTGCTGTAGAAAAGTCTGTTACTTACATAATAGTAAAGGTGGAGGAAACAGTGACATTGGTTAGGACAAAAACAGATAAGGAGGTATTTAACAATGTACCGCCATCAGATTAGAAATGACACCCAGACCAGAACAAAATTGAGGTACTAGAGGTAATTAATGGTGAAAATTGTAGCGGATGTGGCCACATTCTATTTTTACTGTGACATGGGAAAGATACCAGGGAACTGGAGACTTGTATGCATTATGGACTCAGCCAGACCACTCAAAAGCAGGGAGCCCAGACCAAAACTTTGCAATTTGTTTCAGTAAGTGTACAGTGAAAATCACCCGGATTAAGTTAGCGAGATTGACTACCAGGTTTAAAAACAGAAAAAATTTAATTCACAAAATTACACAATGAAACAATAAGAACAGAATAAAGAACCCCTACAGAACTCAGTCTATCCAAACTAGACTTAAATATGCAGTTCCAAATATACATAACAGTCCAAATAAGCAAACTCCCTTTAAAACACAGTACAGAAAAGGGTCAGACAATCACAGGTTGAAGTTAGAAGGGCAGCACAGAGAGTTTCCACATAGCTCACTGTTGAACTTCCAGCCAGTTCTGGACTGAACTGAACTACTCAGCTGGAGAGCTGATCACTCCCCTTTCATTCTACAGGTCACTTCTAAAACATGACCACTTTGGCCTGAAGTCTCATCTGTTTACATATAAACACAAAGGTCTCTCAAGATCCTTTTCATCTTTGTACCAAACCAGTTTGATAGAAGCCCGGCCTGGTTTATTACCCCTCTGAAAAAAATCAAGAACAGACAGAGCCAAGGAACAGCTTTTAGGAAAAAAAAGGACTAGCTTTGTGACATATGCATTTACAGCAGTTCAAATGCAAGGAGGAAAACTTCCTTACTGCTATAAATTTCATAAAAGAGAACAATAGACTCCCCTTCCTAGATGTCACAGTGGAACGAACAGGTAATGGAGAAGTGCAGACCAGCATCTACAGGAAAGCAACACAGAGACCAGATACTTAACTACAGAAGCAATAATCCAGATACCCACAAAGGGAGCTGCATCAGGATATTATTTAAATGGCCCGCAACACACTGCAGCCCCCAGGAATGACGAGCTGCAGAATAAAAATACTTATTCAAGAATAACAGGTACTGATAAACACAGTCCGCCGATTCTTGAAGAACAAACCCTAACGAAGACACAACATGCCCAGAAACCAGAGCCACACTATCATACAAAGATATCTCGGAGATGACAACCAGACTACTCCGACCTCTTGGCATCATGGTAGCCCACAAACTTATCAACACACTGAAACAGCTACTGATGAGCATAAATGACCGTAAACCAATAACCAGCAAAACTAACGTAATTTACAAAATACCCCACAAGGTCTGTAACAAACACTACAGACAGGCAAAAAACCGAAACTCCATCAATAAACACATCGATTTGGACTCCATTTACCAAACTCTGAGAAAAAGAACTTGAAATGATATCACTCACCTTAACAGGCCAAGACACAAATAGAAAGTGGGACAGAACACCAGTGCTTCACCGGAGGCTACTAATAATACCTCACATGGTGACGGAATGGCTGAGAACAAATTTTCCAGCTCAGCGAGCAAACTTACAACCTGAACTGCATCCTGACCTACAAATCTTCTCAAAAATCGCAAACCTGTCTATGATCCTGACCAGAGAGGCTCCTCTCAACTGTTTGTTCGATTGTGCCACACCCTGTTTTACAGCACAACTAGTCATGCTTGTGGGATGATCACCACCTTGAACCTACTATTGATCACACTCTTTGCCTCCTGTATGCCCCTCAGTGCTTCCAACTGCTGCTCCAACCAACCCATGCCATTTGATTTTGGTCTTTGGTTTACCCAAAGTTTGATACAGGTGTAGCACAACTTCTCTACTTTTAGTTCTCTCCCTCCAGAAAAAAAGACTTCGATAGTAGTCTTCCTTTCTTATGGCCTTGCTAGGTTGTGGCACCACAGTCACAGAGATGTATAGCATGGAAATACACCCTTCAGTTCAATTCGCCCACGCAGACCAGATATCCCAAACCAATCTAGTCCCACTTGCCAGCACCTGGCCCATAGCCCTCCTAACCTTCCCATTCACATACCCATCCAGATTTCTTTTAAATGTTGCAACTGTACTAGCCTCTACCACTTCCTCCATCAGCTCATTTCATACAAGCACCACCCTCTACGTTACAAAGTTGCCCCTTAGGTCTCTTTTATATCTTTCCCCTCTCACTCTCAACCTATGCCCTCTAGTTCTGGACTCCCCCACCCCAAGGAAAAATTCTTGTCTATTTACCCTATCCATGATTTGGAGATGCCAGTGTTGGACTGGGTTGTACAAAGTTAAAAATCACACAACACCAGGTTATAGTCCAACAGGTCTAATTAGAGGCACACTAGCTCTCAAAGCGTCGCTCCTTCATCAGGTGATGAAGGTGCAACGCTCCGAAAACTAGTGTGCCTCCAATTAAACCTGTTGGACTATAACCTGGTGTTGTGTGATTTTTAACTTTGTATACCCTATCCATGCCCTTCATGATTTTATAAACCTCTATAAAGGTCCCCCATCAGTCTCCAACGCTCCAGGGAAACAGCCTATTCAACCTCTCCCTATAGCTCAAATCCTCCAACACTCTTACATATCTTTCAAACTTGTACTTCAACATCCTTCTATGTCTCTTCCCTACCAAGACATGCACTTCCTAAAAAATAAATGACTTCCCAATTCTTCTTATCAAAATGGACCTCACATTTATTTCAAGTTGAACTTCAGCTCAGCATTGAATGTAGAGGACATGGGAAGAACAGCATACAGTATAGTACAGCACACAGTATAGTACAGCACAGGAACAGGCCCTTTGGCCGGCTATGTCTATGCCGACCATGATGCCAATATACACTAATCTCACCCACCTGCACATGCTCTGTATTCCTCTATTCCCTGCCTGTTCAAGTATCTGTGTAAATGCCTCAAACTTGCTCTTGTTCCTACAATCTCCCCTGGCAGCCTGTTCCAGACACCTATCTGCAAGAAACAACTTGCCTCTCCTTTAACCTTTTCCCTTATCTTAAACCCATATACCCTCATATTTAATATTTCTACCCTGGGAAAAAGACTCAAATTATCCACCCTGTCCATGCCTCTCATTATTCTGTAAACTTCTACCAGGTCATCCCTCAGTTTCTGAGGCTCGAGTGAAAACAATTCAGTTTGTCCAACTTCTCCTTATAGTTTACAAACCCCAATCCAGATAACATTCAATAAACATCTTTTGCACCCCCTCCAATGTCTCCACAACATTCCAACAGTGTGGTAACCAGGATTGAACATAATACTCCAAAAGTGGCCTAACTAAAGTTTTACATGGCTGCAACATGACCTGCTAACTCCTTTACTCAATGCCCTGACCGATTAAGGCATCCATGCTGCACATGTTCTTTAACACCTTATGCACTTCTGTTGGCACTTTTAAGAAACTATGAACTTGTACTTCAAGATCCCTCTATATATCAATGCTCAGAAGGGTCCTGCCATTTACTGTATATCTTGCATTTGACCTCCCAAAATGCATGACTTCACACTTGTCCACATTAAACTGTCCAACTTTTCAAATGATCCAGAACCTGCTGAATCCTTTGACAACCTTCCTCACTATCCACAACTCTGCCAATTTTTGTGGCATCTACAAATTTACAAATCAGACCACCTACATTTTCATCCAAAACATTTATACATATTACAAATAACAGAAGTCCTAGCACTGATCCTTGTAGAACACCACTGGTTACAGGCCTCCAGTCAGAAAAATCTCTCTCAAAAACTATACTCTGTCTTCTCTGACCAAGCACATTTTCTATTCAACTTAACAGCTCATCATGGATCCAATGGACGAGCCTATCATGACAGATCTTGTCAAATACTTTAGTGAAATCCATGTAGATAACATCCACTCCCTTACCCTCAATCATCTTTGTCACTTCCATAAAAAATTCAAATTTGAGAGACATCATCAAGGAGGAATTGGTTTCCTTCAACAAATCAACCTGATTTCCTCAGTTGAAAATAAGTTTCTTTGTTTTTGAATCTCAAAAGCTCAGATTCAATTTTTAACTTTTTTAAAGTTTGTTTGGCTTGGGCGAATCAAGAGAACAATTTAATCTTCTACAATAAGATGGAGAAGGAAAGTAGCTAACTGTTACATTATATCGGGGGAAAACTGCAATAAACCCCCCCAAAATGCATGTTGGAATTCTGAAGCAAAGACTACACCTTTTCCAACAGTACATAAGAAATTTGAAGGAGTCAGAGAAAAGCAAACAATGATGTTTTGCTTTAAAATTGGGCACTAAATTGCAAGAACACCCTCACAAAGTGGGATGAAATAAAATTGATAAAATAATCTGCCTTTAAAGTACAAAGAGGCATTGATGATTTTAATCTAATCAGGTTATCTGATCTCATTCATCAATACTGAATATAAAATTCAAAACGGACACAACTTAAGCAAGGCTAGAGAAGAATTTTCCACTCCAAAAAAAAGTGCTGAAAATGTACAAAAACATCCTTTCAAAAACAGTTGACAGAGTGCTAGAAAACATCTTTAGAAGATAGGCCTGGAACTGACCTTGTATATTAATAGAATAAAAACAGAGATTGTCACATTGCTCCGGAAACACTAAGATGAATATCAGATCAGTAAGGAGCTGTTACCATTGAAAGGCAATCACAAAAATTATTATTCGAAAGGTGTTTGATTTGAAAGAGTACGTAAGCTTCCTTCAGGAGTGGTAAAAGGTGCAATGGATTCCTTGAGTGCACTTGGTCAAGGTAAACAGCATACGGGCTGAATGGAATTAACCTTGTCCATACTTTATAATGTTTCTTATATTGCTCATGTACAATTTTCAATAACTCAACTTAACATAACATTAAAACACGTTCAGAACATCAGAATTAGGACTTTTCCACAACCAAAATAGATGAAAGATCACTGCAGGACATGACTTTGTAGATGAATCTCAGACTAAACTTAACTCAAAATTTGTCAAGTTTTTAACTATCTTTTGCTGCTGTATACAATTTTTTTTTCTTACCTTAATTGCCTTGTTTAATTTTAGAGAATCTAAGTCTGTTTTCTCAGATTAAACCCTGGTATCCTGATATTGAGACCCCTTTTCTGGACTCCACAATGAGCAAAAATATCTTCCCTGCATCTGATCTGCCCAGTCCCGCTTGGTAGAATTTTGTGTGTTTCAATCAGATCACTATTCATTCCTTGTAAATTCTGGTAAATACAGACCAAAATGTGTTGCTGGAAAAGCGCAGCACGTCTGGCAGCATCAAAGGAACAGGTGAATCGACATTTCAGACATAAGCCCTTCTTCAGGAATGAGGAGGGTGTGCCAAGCAGGCTGAGATAAAAAGGTAGGGAGGAGGGGCGTTGGGAATACGATAGGTGGAAGGAAGTTAAGGTGAGGGTGATAGGCCAGAGAGGGGGTGGGGACGGAGAGGTCGGGAAGAAGATTGCAGGTCAAGAAGGCGGTGCAGAGTCTGAGGGTTGGGACTGAGAAAAGGTGGGGGGAGGGGAAATGAGAAAGCTGGAGAAATCGGCATTCATCCCTTGTGGTTGGAGGGTTCCTAGGTGGAAGATGAGGCGCTCTTCCTCCAGGCGTCGCGTTGCCATGGTCTGGCGATGGAGGCCGCCAAGGACCTGCATGCCCTTGGCGAAGTGGGTGGGGGAGTTAAAGTGTTCAGCCATGGGGCGGTTGGGTTGGTTGGTGCAGGTGTCCCAGACAGGCCACCTACTTGCGGAACGTTTCAGAGAACACCTCTGGGACACCCGCACCAACCAACTCAACCGCCCTGTGGCTGAACACTTTAACTCCCCCTCCCACTCCACCAAGGACATGCAGGTCCTTGGCCTCCTCCATTGCCAGACCATGGCAACACAACGCCTGGAGAAAGAGCGCCTCATCTTCTGCCTAGGAACCCTCCAACCACAAGGGATGAATGTAGATTTCTCCAGCTTTCTCATTTTCCCTCCCCCCATCTTTTCTCAGTCCCAACCCTCGAACTCAGCACCGCCTTCTTGACCTGCAATCTTCTTCCCAACCTCTCCGCCCCCAATCCCTCTCCGGCCTCTGACCCTCACCTTAATCTCCTTCCACCTATCATATTCCCAACACCCCTCCCCCAAGTCCCTCCTCCCCCCTTTTATCTTAGCCTGCTTGGCATACCCTCCTCATTCCTGAAGAAGGGCTTATGCCAAAAACGTCGATTCTCCTGTTCCTTTGATACCTGCTGCACTTTTCCAGCAACACATTTTTAAGCTCTGATCTTCAGTATCTGCAATCTTCACTTTCTCCTAAATACAGACCAAGTTAAACTAAGCCCTCCTCATATGAAAAGCTGGTCATCTCTAGTATCATCCTACTCAAAATCGGTTGCACTGCCCCTACGGCAAGGGCACAACACTTCAGGTGTGGTCTCACCAATTTAACTTTGTCAAGATCCCACATGGAAAGCTTAAACATTCATGGGATCTACAGTAACTTGGCAAGATGGAGCCAAAATTGGCTTAGTGAGAGGAGACAGAGGGTGGGGATAGAAGGCAATTTGTACACTGGGCTCCAGTCACAGTGTCATACCACAGGGCTTAGTGCTGAGTGCGAATGCATGGCAAAATATCAAAAAGCTCAGTGGAACAGAGGCGCATGTCTCAGATCTCTGAAGGTAGCAGGACAGGTTAGTAGGGTAGTTAAGGAGGCAAATAGAATGCTTGTTTTTATCAGTCATGTCATCGATTCCAAAAGCAGGGACGTCATATTGCAGCTGTATAGAACTTTGGTTAGGCCGCAGCTTGAAAACTGTGTGCAGTTCTAGCCATCACACTATAGGAAGGATGTGATTGGACTGGAGAGGACACAAAGATGATTCACCAGGATGTTGCCTGGGAAGAAGCATTTCAGCTATGAAGAGAGGCTGGATAAGCTCCAGTTGTTTTCTCTGGCGTAGAGAAGGTTGAGGGGGACTTATTAAAAGTACCAAGTTACGAGGGGCATAGACAGGGTGATTAGAAATTAGCTGTTCTTCTTAGCTAAAGGGTCAGTTACAAGAAAGTGGAATTTTAAAATGAAAGGTAGGAGGTTTAGAGGGGATTTGAGGAAAAAGAAATTCACCCTGAAAAACACTGACTGAAAGGATAGCGGAGGCTAGAAACCTCAGGACCTCTAAAAACTGCTTGGCTGAGCACTTGAGGTGTCATAATGTTCAAGGCCTACTGCAGGAAAGAGGACTAGAGTAGATTGTTTGATTTGATTTGACTTGTTGCCAATTGTACCTAAGTACAGTGAAAAGCTTTGTTTGCAAGCAGTACAGGCAGATCATAGTAAGCAAGACAATACAGATCATAGGGTGCCAAAAAAAACTTTGGATAGAGCAAGGCATATAGTATACACCACACAGGATGTGCGCTAGGCAAGATCAACATTATTTGAAGTTAGAGTCCATTTATCAGTCTAATAATAGCAGGTAAAAAGCTGTTCTTGAACCTGCTGGCTTGTGTTCAAGCTTCTGTATCTTCTGCCTGATGGAAGAGGTTGTAGGAGATAATTGTAGTATATTTTTGGCAGTACAGACTCAAATAAGCCAAAGGGTCTCTTCTAAGGGATTCTAAGACATCATTACTTCTGAAGTGAAATCCTCCACCAATGAAGTTTATTATCGCATTTGTCTTCCTAGTTGTTTGCTGCATCTACCCTTCTGCTTTCATTAATGTGTGTACAAGGACACACTGATCCCTTTGGAGATCCACATCTCCAAGGATATCACCTTTAATTATTATTCATTTAAATAATAGTTCTGTTTATAATTTTATAACTTTACATTTAGCCACATCGCGTCATTTGCCTTTCTCAATAACTCAATTTGTTTAAACTGCCTTGAAACCTCCCTGCACTTTTGTCAAACCTCAATTCCCCCAAGTTGCGTCATTAGCAAACTTCGAAAAGTTGCAAATGAATCCCTCATCAAGTCTTCTCTAACCGACTCAAGAACTTATGCTGATGCTTACCTAACTGGTTTTCAATTCGGTTTTCCTCCCTCTTTTTAAATAGTCTGATTATATTTACCACCCTCCATCTGTAGAATTTGCTCACGAGTCTATAGAATTTTAGAAGCATTGAATATAAGGAAGTGAATACACCACTGTGCCATTTGAACCTGCACCAGTATTCACTATGGTCATGGCTGATCATCAAACAGTACCCATTTCCCACTTTCTCTCCATACTCTTTGATCTCTTTAAACCCAAGAACTACACCAAACTCCTCCTTGAAAATATTCAATGATTTAGTTTCAACTGCTTTGAGACAGAAAATTGCACAGGTTCATCACTATTTGGGTGAAGCAATTTCTCCTCAACTCAGTCCCAAATGGCTTTCCCCATACCTTCAGTCTGTGACCCCTTGTCTTGGTCTCCCCATACATCAGGAACATCTTTTTTACATTTACCCCATCTGGTCCTATAGTATTTTATAGGCATCTGAGAGCTCCTCCCTCATTCTTCCAAACTCCAGTGGATTTTGACCTAACTAACCCAATTTCTCTTCATAAATTAGTTCTGTCTTCTGAGAAATGAATCTGGTAAACCGTTGTTGCACTTCCTCCAGAGCCAGAACATCCTTCCTCAGATAAGGAGACTGCACACAAAACTTAAAGTGCAGCAAAACGACACTGCTCCCGTACCTAAGCTCTCATTATGAAGGCCCTGGACGCCATTTCCATTTTGGAAGGATATACATTATCAACCCCGGTGATTTGTCAGCTTTTAACACCATTAAATTCCTCAGCACTCTTTTTTTTTGAACTGACACTGATTTTTTTTCAATTTCACCCTCTCAGGTTCGCTAACGTTTCTGTGACATCACTTGTATCCTGTTTTATGAAGACAGACCCAAAGTATGGGTGCTCAATTCTTATGACATTTTTTTGCTGCCCTTTGTAATTCCCCTGCCTTCTGATTGAAAGGGATGGACACTTGTCACTTGTAATCTTTTTCTCTTCACATATTTCACAAGCTTTCATGCTTACAATTAGCTTACCTTTTGGTGTTATTGATGGAGATTCCCCAAGGGATGGTTGGCAAAGAGATGCAGCAGAGCCTGATATTGATGTTTGAGACATTTGGGATGCTGAAACAAGAACAGATGAATTACATATCAGAATTAGATAGCCATCAAAAGAGAAGGAAAATTGCAAGGCTATGTCGAAAACACAGGGGAAGTGCCAAGTCCCTCTTGCTAGCAGACAGCATGGACATGATTGGCCAAATGGCCACCTTTTGAGCAAACATTCTATGTCTTACTATTTTTATAGTAAACTGATGGCTGCATGCAATGCTTTGTGAAGAGACTCCCAATTTAATTCAAACCAAAACACGAAAGATTAAGGAGATGAATGCACTACAATCAATCTAGAAAAGTCACTGGGTTATGATCCCAGCTCATGGTCAAACTTGAAAAGTCAGATTCCAGGGTAAAACTTGGTTTGATAGATCTTAAGTTTTTATTTCTCTTTTGGTTTCAGTGGTGTTTAGTCACTGAACACATCCATGAGGCTATCAATGTTCTTTAACAGACAAACAAATTTATTACAGGAAAAAAACAAAAATGAGAATTTAGAAAGATATTAACATAAATAAAACCAAGTTTCAGCCCCTTTCCTAGTACTATCCTTTACAGCTATTCATTCCTAGTCAAATAGCTCTCCTATCATTACTATTTAATTTGTTACATAACTGATTCTTTCCAGTTTTGATGCCCTGAAGTAATTTTCAGTTCTGAAAGCCAAGAAAACTTCTTTCCAGTTCTTAGGACCCTAGAAATGCTCTCTTCCAGTTCAGGTCGTATAACCCTCCTTTCAGGTTTGACACCTTGAAAACTTCGCAAACTAACGTGCCTTTGTTAACACAAACATGTTCTAAACAAAAATCTGACTCTTCTGACTACTGATGGTCCCAGTACCTTTCTTTGTCTTAAAAGGTCAACAGTTCTTCAATTAACACCGTTGGCATCCAAAGGAATTCACAATTCTAAGCGAACATGGGATTTATGTAGCTAATCCACTGTTCCAAATCACTTTCTGTCTCAATTTAAAAACCTTCAGAGAACCAAAATCACAAATCTACTTTTCTTATACTCTAACATTTATGTTCAAAGCGATAATATATATCAGTCACAATTATCAACAAAGTAAGGTAATGTGTTTCATAATATTTCAGCCACTAGCAAACATCAGCTGACAGCAGAAAAAAAAGAGCAAGGACACAGCCTCGTGATTCAATTCGGTCACAACTAAGCTATACCTCAATTCCATCAATCCAGTTTGCTTCTGTAATCCTTAATAGCTTCCTTAAGAATAATCAACCTGTAATTTTTAAATTTCCAACTGATCCAGCCTCAACAGCTTTGTGGGAAGAGTTTTAACAATAATGTCAAAGCAGATCATGAAGACCATTGATGAACATAGTACACGGAACAAAGGTGAATAGTAGTAACTACAATTGGTCTTGAAGCAAAAACAAACAAAAGAAAAAATTTTTCAAGGGGATTTTTATTTATTGAATAGCATGAAAATTTAAATGTACTCAGAAGAATAGAAGTGATAGAACTGAAGTAGTGAAATCTGAAAGAAATCACTGAAAAACTAAGGAATTATTAGCATGGTTAGTATTGGACAATATCAGTACAGGGAGGAACAGAACATACAGAAGGGTGAAGTCTTGGAAAGATAAACAAATGAAAATCAGGTCAGAGGTTGAGTATTAACAATAGTAGAGATTGAGCAACATATTTTGGCAAGAAACCACACAATAGCAAATTCTATACGAGTGCACTGCGCCAGCCCCAAATTCTTTGGAGTTTAAGAGATATGTTAATATGTAAAGTGAAGTGCAACGGTGCAGGTGTACATCGCACAAGCAAAAAGACCATCCATTAAACACCTATGCCACAGTCCACACAAGCACAAAAGTTATGTTTTTAGAATCCTGATCAACGTTTAGCCCGTAATTAACATTACAGAACACTCTCACTTGATGCTGAGTCAGAAGGTGTGAGTTTGAGGCCCACTCCACAGACTGATCTTAAAGTTTAATGGTTCAATGGAGAATGCAAGAGTGTGTGCCATGAGCAGTATCAGGCATACCTAGAAATGAGATATCAACCTGGTGAAGCTACCAAACAGGACTACTTGTAAGTACCAAGTGATACAGAGGTAAGCGACTCAACAACCACCCAACATCTAAGCTCTGCAGTCCTGCGCCATCCAGTCATGACTGGGGACGGATAATTATAAGCTCACTAGAGGAGGCCCTACAAATATCACCATCCTCAATGATGGAAGAGCATAACACATCAACCTAAGACATAAGAGAAGCATTTGCAGCAATCTTCAGCCAGAAGTGGCAAGTGGATGATCTATCACAGCCTCCTCCAGTGGACCCCAGCATCACAGATGCCAGTCTTAGCCTATTTGACTCAGCCCACAGGATATCAAGAAACAATTGGAGGCATTGGATATTGCAAAGGCTATGGGCTCTGACAATAGTTCTAAAGACATGCTCCAGAACTTGCCACTCTCATAGCCAAGTTGTTCCAATAAGTTTTACCAGACAGAGGAAAGATTTCCATCTTTTTCCTGTACATAAAAAGCAGGACAAATCCATCCTATCAGGCTACTCTCGATCAGCAACAAAGTGATGGAAGGTGTCATTAAGAGTCCTATCAGGCAGCATTTGTTTAGCAATAACATGCTCACTGTCACCCAGGTTAGGTTCCACTAGGGCCACACTGTTCCTGATTTGATTCCAACCTTGGTTCAAACATGGACAAAAGTGTTGAATTCCAGAGATGATGAAAGAGTGACATCAAGGCTGCATTTGATCAAGTGCAGCATAAAGGAGCACTAGCAAAACTGCAGTCAATAGAAAACAGGGGGCAAAAATTGCCATTGGTTGGAGTCATACCTGGCACACAGAAAGATGATCATGGTTATTGGAGGTTAGTCATCTCTGCAGGAGTTCCTCAGAGTAGTATCCTAGGCCCAACCATCTTCAGCTGCTTCCCCACCAGAATATCAGAAGTGAGGATGCTTGCTGCTGATTGCACAACATTCAGCACCATGCATAACTCCGCAGATCCTGAAGCAGTCCATGTGCAAGTACAGTAGACCTGGACAATATCCAGGCTTGAAAATGTGTTGCTGGAAAAGCGCAGCAGGTCAGGCAGCATCCAAGGAACAGGAGAATCGACGTTTCGGGCATAAAAGCAGATTGCAGGGATTCAAAAAGACAGTTCACCACCACCTTCACAAGGATAACTAGGGACAAACAATAAATGCTGGCCAGCCAGAGACATTCTATGTTAAATTAAAGAAAAAAGTTCAGTGCTAACATTCTAGTTCTCAGCATTACCACATTGCTGCTTTGTATAAATTAGCTACATTACCTAAAGTACAACAGTGACATTTCTAAAGAGCAATCAGTATCCAGGAGTCATAATCTTAAGCAGCATGATTTTTAAAGAAACAAGAACAGTCAAAAAGTCAGCTTTTATTGAGAAAAGCATCAACTGTATCAGATGGAAAAGACAACAAGGAGCAAATTTGTTCACATGCTCAACTGCGCAAGTTTGATTACATCGATGGTAATTTTCATTCCAAACTTCCATACAACTACAAAATAAATCTAGTAATGTTTATCCTGAGAATCTATTCCCCCATTTCATTTCTAAACTCTTCTGTCTATTATCCACAAATAAAATGGAATAATCAATTGTTGTTTAGAATCTATATAATTAATTGGGACACAATGGTGCATAGTATAATTCAGGTCAAGCAATCTGTTACAGGTGCCTTTCATCTTGGATTACCAATCATAAACAGATTGGGATTTTGTGTGACCAATCCTATCCAAAAATCATAAGCAGTACAGAACAATCTGCCACAGTGCTACGTACTGAAATGACTGGGATTTCATGAAAAATCATCAGTGGAATTATTAAGTGACTGATTGGGGAAGGACAATTGTCTGTTAATTACCTATGCAGCATTTGAGTATTATTGTTTATTCTAATAAATCACCTCAGTGGCAAGAATCTCTAGAAAACATTGTTTTGCAGGCCTGAATCATTTGAGTCACAGACAGTCAATCTAGTTTGCTCCAGAAAAACTTACATTGCTGCACTTTTAAAAGAACTATGCTCACTAGCTCTAAAAACAGCAGTTAAAATTATCTTGCCTGATCTCGCCCAAACACTCGCTGTCTCCAGCTATTGAGAATTTCCCAGCCTGTTATGTTTTGAAGAACACTTACAACACAGTACTTAAGGAACATAAACCTTCAACTTAGATAAAGTTATTTCAGCACTGAAAATTTAGCAGAAACTATACATAAGTACCTAACAAGGCAATAGCTTTCTCGCAGCCAGTCAGCTGTGAACAGAACTTAGCAAGAACCAACCTGGTATTTTAAAGCTTATAGGAAATTGGAGTCCAAGCTGCTGAAAACGCAGAGAAAATGCTGATCTTTTGGACTGCTTAAATAGTTATAATTTGTGCTGCTTATATGAAAATCAGAAGACTGAAACACACCCAAACAACACTTGCAGTATTGCTCAGTTCACCTACAGGGCCAAACTTCCAGCTCTGGAATTATGGAAGGTGGTGGACTTGAGCATAACTTTGTTAAAGGTCATAGTTTGATTAGCTTTAAGTAGCAGAAGATTTTTTTTTAAGATTAAAGGTACTATATAAATCAAATTGTAGTCATTGTTTGGATAGAATTATACAGATGCTGGGAGAAAGTAGTTAAAAATCACACTTCACCAGGTTATAGTCCAACAGGTTTATTTGAAGCGCCAGCTTTCTGAGCACTGCTCCTTCATTGGGTGGTTGCAGAGTATAAGAGCGTAAGACACAGAATTTATACCAATTTATATGACGTTATACACCACAACCACCTGATGAAGGAGCAGCACTCTGAAAGCTTGTGTTTCCAAATAAACCTGTTGGACTGTAACCTGGTGTTGTGAGATTTTTAACTTGGTCCACCCCAGTCCAACACCAGCACCTCCACATCATGGGAGAAAGAAATGGACTCTCCGCAATCCGTTGAATTAAGATACAGCAATTGATTACATAGGTTTGGAGAGTATTTTTAAAATATGGATCTGTCACAACATGATTAGAAAATAACTAAATAATATTGATTCAGCTAATTATATTTTAGCAAAGTTCAAAATCATACAATACCAGGTTATAGTCAACAGGTTTATTTGAAAGTACAAACTTTCGGAGCACTGCTCCTTCATCAGGTAACTAGTGGGGCAGGATCATAGGACACAGGATTTATAGTAAAAGATCAAAGTGTCATATAACTGATGCGATGCATTGAACAAACTTAGAGTGCTGTTATGTCTTTAATCATTTAGAATGGGGACATAGGTTTCGATTGATTAATATGTAAATCCCAGGACTTCTTTCAAGTCACAGTCCTGAGACAGCTTAAGGTTTTATCAGTATAAGAAGAGGAGGTGACATCTCAGCTCAGAATGTATTAAAGCTGTGAGGTTAGAGTCTGGCTGTATCCCAACGAGTCAGACTGGTTCTATTTGCAAAAGTAGTAATTTATAACATGTCATTAAACCAGCAGACAAAGGAGGAGCCATTGTCATTCAGATTAGAATGGGGATAACTGCCTGCAAATGATCGACAACTGAAAACCAGGAACAGTACAGGCAAATACTGGCCGTTCCAACCAAAAAGCACACCCGTTAACTAAACAGGTTGACCAAGACTTTTGACCAAGCCCTTCAGAATACTTTACGCACTCTCATCCAGTGTACTTCTTGCTTAGGGGACTTCTACTATCTTCTGAAGATACACAAAGCCAATATACCCAGACATCTTGTCATATCAGGCAACGGGACCCTGCGAGGGAACCTCTCTGGCTATGTTGAGGGCATCTTGAAACCCATTGTACAGGGAATCCACAGCTTCTGTCGTGACACTCCAGTTTTTAATTTACAGAAATTCAGCCTATGGATCAGTCAAACCGGGAACATTCCCCCGCCACAATGGATGTTTCAGCATTCTACACCAGCATCTCCCACGATGATGGCACCGCGGCAACAACCTCAGTAATCAACACCAATAGCTGCCATCGCCACCTATAATTCATCTGCTTCATCCTTGACCACAACATTTCACCTTTGACAACCAGACCTTTATCCAGACACATAGAACAGCCATGGGGACCAAATTTGCACCCCATTACGCCAAGATTTTCATGCACAAGTTCACACAACACTTTGCTGCACAGGGCCTCTGACTAACACCATATACCAAATACACTGACGACATTTTCTTCCACTGGACCCATGGCGAGGAGTCACTGAAACAATTACACAATTATATCAACAAGTTTCATCCCACCATCAGATTTACCATGGACTATTTTTTAGAAACTCTCTCATTCTTGGACACACACATCTCCATCAAGGACAGACACTTCAGTACCTCGCTCTACTGCAAACCTATGGATAACCGCACAATGCTGCGTCTCTCTAGCTTCCACCCTAAACATATTAAAACAGCCAACCCCTCTGGATAAGCCCTATGCATACACAGGTTCAGGTGAGCAGGAATGCTATAGACACCTGAAGCTGCTGAAGGACACCCTCATAAGCGTAGGATATGATGCTCAACTCAATTGCCAGTTCCGACGTGCCACAGCGAGAAATCGCTGTGACCTCCTCAGGAGATCGACAAGGGATACAACGGATAGGGCACCCTTTGTCATTCAGTACTTCCTGAAAATAGAGAAACTATGCCATGTTCTTCACAGCCGGCAACACATTATCAATAAGGATGCACACCTCACCAATTTCGTTCTTACGCTTCCACTTCTCGCCTTTATACAACATCCAAATCTTAAAAAGACCATTGTTCGCAGAAAACTACCTAGCTTTCAGGACAACATCGACTACAACACCACATTCCCTGTCATGGCAACTACTGCAAGAAGTGTCAGTGTCAAAATGGATACTACCATTACACATGGGGACACCACCCGCCACATGTGTCGCGGGTATTCATGTGACTTGGCCAACGTTGTCTATTTCATACGCTGCAAGCAAGGATGCCCCGAGGCATGGTATACAGGCAAAACCATGCAGACACTACGATAGATGAATGGATACCGCGCAACAATTGCCAGACAGGAATGTTCCCTCCCAGTGGTGGATCACTTCAACAGTCAAGGACATTTGGCCTCTGATCTTCAGATGACCACTCTCCAAGGTGAACTTTAAGCTAATAGCCAGGTTCAATACCCAGGAGGACAGCCTCAGCTAGAATCTTGGGTTCATGGCACCACTACAGGTGGCTCCACCTCACTATACATACACCCTCTCACACACACAAACAAACAAACATACACGATTACACTCACACTCATTCATACACTCACTCACTCTCAGGAATATATTCCATCAGACACAAGCACACAATCTCATGTGTGCATATGTAAGACTATGGGGTGAATTTGTATTTTCAGATACATTCTATTTTGTTCAAAAAACACAATCCCTAAGCAGTCAGTCCATGTGACATTTTCTAAATTCATACTTTGGAAACAAAACCAGTCTGACTCAAGGTTGGATTACAGACAGACTCTAATCTCACACTTTAATGCATTGTCTGAGCTGAGATGTCACCTCTCCTTTTTATACTAAAACCTTAAGTTGTCCTAGGACTGGGACCTGGGATTTACTTATTAATCAATCGAAACCTATATTCCCATTTTAAGTGATTAAAGACTTAACAGCATTCTAGATTTGCTCAATACATCGCATCAGTTGTATGATACTTTGATCTTTTACTATAAATTCTGTGTCCTATGACCCTGCCCCACTAGTTACCTGACAAAGACGCAGGACTCCGAAAAGTTTTAATTTCAAATAAACCTGTTACACTGTAACCTGGTGTTGCATGATTTTGAACTTCGTTCACCTCCAACACCAGCACCTTCACATTATATTTTAGCAAATTACTTCACAAAAGATTTCCCCCTAAGCTGCATAACTGGATGTGTGTCAGTGCAACATTCAGCATGCCAACACAATTCGCAACACAACTGACTTCCTGTTTCAGAAACTGCTGCCATATAGTCTATAGAGAAAATAAAATTGTGGAAATGCTGCTTCAGTACTACAAAATTTAGATGCATTGCACAATATAAGAACCTACCAGTAGGAGAAAGGTTCTCCCTCTTGTCTTTCATTTCCTTCAATCTTTCTTCCATTCTGCAGAAGTGATTGAGGGGAATAGTTTTCATTTTGGGTATATGTAGATCTGTAGCATCTCCATCAAATGAAAGTAAAGGCAGATCAACTCCTTTTGGGGGAAAAATGTGGAAAATAAAACATAGTAAGAAATTAAGACCATGAGAAATAATGAAGGTATCAATCTAATTCAGTTTTGTTACTGGTATTTTCATGGAATTCTGGACTGTTTAGGAAGAAATTTTCTTTTGAAAATTTCAGCTTACACACAGACTCAAGACTCAGTTAACATGCCTTGTGATATTGAGAACACCTGAAAACACAAGTGAACACAGCAATGAGGGCAGTTAGAAGCATTTGACCCAATTTGCTTAAATGAATCATTTACTCAAGCTATGTGAAACTGAACTCACTTTTTAAACTTTGCTGAATCACTTCTGGCTTTCTATAGTCCTTTTTACCCTTCCCACCCTACCATGTTCTTATCTCCTGGGTTATGGATCTTGTTGCTTCCTTGCCCTTTAAACTGAGATTGACCTGATGAATTTACTTGGTCACCACTCCTGTGTGCAATTCCACAGAAAATTGACTAATATACACAGATTTTAATTCCACAAGTTCAGCAGATTTGTTTTCTTGGTTTCCAATTACCCACCACTATTTTAGAACTGGGTCACATGATTTAAGTGCCTCTAATGAGCTTAAAACTGCATCCAAATGGTAAATTTCAGCAAATCAAAGATCATAATTATAGGCTAACTTAATCACATCAAAATGGTAAGGTCTCTTGGGTTTTCAGGTGAACCAAAGAAAGCAAATTTGTGACAATATAAATTTATTAGATGGTTTCACAAGACAAACAGTGCACCAAGATACAAATACATTTCAGAAGTGCAGAGTGTTATTCAGTATTAAAAACTCACCAGTAGTTTTATTCAAATCTAGATTCTGAATCATTTGATCTAATTTTCTCTGCAGCCTTTTGTCATTCTCTGGCGTCTTTTCTATGAAATCCCTGGGTTTCATACATCGATGCTGAAAAATTCATGGATGCAAGAATTATACAACCATTTAGCTACATCAAAACTGCAAGTACAGTGCTGCCAACTGTGGCATAACCTGACAAAAGTTTCTACACTACTCAGATTTGATGAGTCCTTGCAAAATTCCATCATCCTCATCCTGTCCTGGAAGTTTCTAACTTGTTTCACATGTCTAATTGCTACTCTCTCTCATTGATGAATGAATAAATAAATAATTGCATTGTGCCTTTTAATTTTTAATACTGAGAGCCTTGATCTTAATAACAGATCTTGCATGTTACATTTTATTATGAATTTTTAAAAGTCTTAATTCTCCCACCCACTGCGATCACTGTACATACACAAACTAATTTTTGCAGAGATTTGGATTAAATTAGACAAGCATGACCTGCCTTTGACAAAACAAACAGCTTGATGCTTCTAAAAGTCATATATTTTTAGCAATGTATATAAAACATAGTGTTCAATACTTTTTAATCATCTCTTACAAGCACTAGTCTGGGTTTGAATGTTAGCATGGTGTTACCAAAGATCTCTCCCTTAGTTACACCTGGGTTGTAGGTAAAGACTCGAACGCACGGTGGCACAGTGGTTAGCACTGCTGCCTCACAGCGCCAGAGACCAGAGTTCAATTCCCACCTCAGGCGACTGACTGTGTGGAGTTTGCACATTCTCCCAGTGTCTGCGTGGGTTTCCTCCGGGTGCTCCGGTTTCCTCCCATACTCCAAAGATGTGCAGGTCAGGTGAATTGGCCATGCTAAATTGCCCGTAGCGTTAGATGTAGATGTAGATGTACATGTAGGGGTATGGGTGGGTTACGCTTCGGCGGGGCGGTGTGGACTTGTTGGGCCGAAGGGCCTGTTTCGACACTGTAAGTAATCTAATCTAATCTAATCAAACTCAGAGCAATCGAGTACCAGTTAAAAGGGAAGAAGCCAACAAAAGATTCTCTCCCATCCTGAATGATGAAATTTAATCACAGTTCAAATGCATTAAAACTAGAGCATCTTAACCAAGTTGCAAAACTTAAGATTGTGAAACTAACTGTTGATTTACCAACATTACCGTGACTGGTAAACTCCACTGTAACGGTCGTAATGTTCATGCATCTTCTCCTCTTAAACAATTCAGAGACTGTTCCATTGTTTTCTTGGAATCATTGCTAATCAGTTTGTGCGCATTGCGTTAGTGCTCCTTCTTACGTTTAGTATTTAAAAAACTCTTTTTTTTGTTAACTCAAGAAAGCCTAGTTAAAATAGTTCCTTATAAAGCAGTTTGTTTTGGCTTCAAAGTAAAGGAAAGAATCCTTTCTAAGATTAAGTTTGTTACAACCAGCCAAGAAGGTTGATGAATAAAGGAAGGCTGGTTTATACCTTCTCACCTGAAGGCTTAAAAGTTTGGGGTGTCCCGTATGAAACCTGAAATTGGTGAACCTTGTCATAATAACATTTAATGCACCGTGATAAGATTACATGACTACTTGCATTTTAAGTGATGACAAAGGAATAATAAAATTATTGAAAAGGAACACATTATACAAAAACAAAAAAAAACTAAATTACCTTTTGCATACCAAGACCAGACTATCCAGCTTTCTAAGCAAGAGTCACCTACAAGCAACACTTGATTCTGATTGCACATAGAAAACTGATAATTTGACAATGTCTTTCTCAAAATAAAATCACACCAAATTTAGTCAGTCATTCATTATGATTAATTTTGCAATTGATGTTGCTTTTTCTAACACAAAGCAAGTACAAATACAGAGGAACCACGATTTTCCGAAGGACACGGGAGGGCAATATTTCACTCAGTTAGTCGAATTCCCGATAATCAAATGCTGGATAACAGTTTAGCTGAGCATTGAGATCTTGCTGGATAATCAGATATTTGGATAATCAAATACTGAATAATCAAGGTTCCTCTGTATTCATACCAAAATCAAAGCACAGTTTTAAAGAAGTCTCTGTGATTCATGAAGAATTGTATCCCCAATTCAATGTGCTTCATTGTTGATTGAGGTGGGTATGAACGACAGGCAGAGTATTCTAGATATCCTAAAAAAAGAGCCAAATCACTGATGATATTCCATCAGTTGACCTAGGAAAATGCATTATAAAAGGAACCGCAGAAAGTTACTAAGGTTATGTCTATACTGACGAATTGACCAGTAAGCCTGCATGAAGAATACAATGAACTCCAAATCTCTTCAAAACTTCCAAATTTGTGGCTCCATTCTTCATTTGTTTTGCATTGTGACCAACAAGTATGGTGCACCTGAAGGTAGCTACACTTTTAGAAATAAGTTGTATAAACCTCTCAAATCTCATTTTTGTAGATAATGCTAATACAATTAAAAAAACATATTTTCATGTAACATTTTGTCTGGCAGAAACAGAGAAGGCAGTGGCTTTTGCAGCATCTCAGTGAAACTGCTGATACCATGATGCTCACAATACATATAATCCTGTTTTTTCTTAATGTACAGCACATCCCCATTTAATTATGTCATATTTCATGTTCTTTTATTGTGATGTTATTCTGTTAATGGGGCCTATAGTCTCACTTAGATCAGCAACATTTGGTTAATGTCATTTGGTGCCAGTATCACTGACAAGATGACAGACTGGTGCTAATTTGTAGTCTGTTGTGTCATTACCAAATGCAACAAGCTGTCAAACACATTTTGCTGTCTCACCCATCTGCAAATCCCTTGCTTGCTGCTGATCTTCCAACTTGCGGCCTCTCCCACTCCACAACTCACCAATCTTTCTTTCACTGAACCTTCCATTCACTACTTTCCTCTTCTGAACCCTAGTTATGAATCAGGGAAGTTGTACATGCTCTGGGATTGCTACTGCAATAGGGTTGGAGTTACTGAGTACAATATTATGACTATCCGAGCTTGGTACTTCTGGAGTGCTGGAATACACTTGCAAACCTCAGAGCTCTGACCCTCCATTCCTGTTCAAGCAAGGTCCTGGGTTCAGATCTGATAAAAAAACCAAAACATCAGGGTTGTGGAAGTGTGGGCCTTGAATATGCAAATGGCCTGGCATTATAATAATTCACACAATTATGACAAAGGAATAATAAGAATTATTGAAAAGAAACACAATATACAAAAACAAAAAGACTAAATGACCTTTGCATACCAAGACCAGATTATCCAGCTTTTTAAGCAAGAGTCACCTGCAGGCATGTAGAAGACTGATAATTTGAAGATGTCTTTCTCAAAATAAAATCACACCAATATTAGTCAGTCATTCATTACGATTAGATTAGATTCCCTACAGTGTGGAAACAGGCCCTACGGCCCAACAACTCCACACTGACCCTCCGAAGAGCAACCCACCCAGGCCCATTCCCATATATTCACCCCGACTAATAAACCTAACACTACAGGCAATTTAGCATGGTCAATTCACCTAACCTGCACATCTTTGGACTTTGGGAGGAAACCGGAGCACGCGGAGAAAACCCACGCAGACACTGGGAGAATGTGCAAACTCCACACAGACAGTTGCCAGAAGCGGGAATTGAACCCGGGTCCCTGGCGCTGTGAGGTAGCAGTGCTAACCACTGACACACATGATTAATTTTACAATTGATGTTGCTTTTTCTAACACAAAGCAAGTACAAATTCAGAGGAACCATGATTATCTGAAGGACACGGGCAGACTGTTATAATTCACACATTGCAGTTGTATCCCAGGGTCCTTACTGTTAGTCAGAGAGCTGTGACAGTGTAAGAGTTCAGGAGAAAGAAATAGTGAGCAGCAAAGTTGGAGAACGGGAGACTCAGCAAGAGGAAAGATCAGAAAAAGGGAGCAGCAGTATCCACATGTCAGAGAATCAGCAAGAGGGTGCTGCAAGCTTTGAATAGCAGGTAACTGGATATTCATTGTATGTGCCATTTACACAGGTGGTGGCTCAATAAAGTAATTAAAGTGTAGTTTGTAGATGATCAGAGCAAAGGGATGTGCATAAAAGAGAGCTTTTGTTAAAAACACAATGCAGATTGGTCTATGAATCAGCGACCTATTATCAATGCTAAAATCATTCTGCCTGCCAACAACTATGTGATTGACTGCCAGATAAATGGACATCCTCAGGTTGGGAAAAATATAAAGATAGAGAGAGGCCTTCCATGCTCCACCTGCTCAGGAGTTCTCTTGGTCCTTTGCAATAAGAGCTACCTTAAACCTGAAGAAAAGCAGTCCATCTTTCCTGCAGCAGTTACAATAAGCTGTGACTTTTGACTAATAAAACGTTTAAGTGTCAATTGGTCCTCGATGCCTCCTGGAAACTAGTGAAAGCCTCTAGAGAAGGAAGATTGAGAGGCAGCATTCTCTTCAGCACAAAATCCATCTCAACCCTGACAACAGGAGCCACTAAACTACTTTCCCAGTCTTTCCTAAACATCCAAAACACCATGTATGTTTTCCTGTCTACATCTGTATGCACGTTAATGAAAGTTTAAAAGGAGAATTAATTAGTAGAATTATGTCAATGTTTCATACTTGCTCTTCAGTAGCTAAAATCTAAATGCTTCAAATAAATAGCATTTTCGCTCAGACTTCCTCTCAACCTAGGTTTAAATGAGGCAAATTTTGAAATTGTACATAAATGTTAAAGATTTTAAAAAGTATGATGACCAGGCATTGTGGTGTTTGACTTCCAACATGAAACCCTGACTACCAATATCGAAATTTAGCGATGTAAGGTAATTCAAAATGTAATGGTTTATTGCATTTTAATGTTGAGAAAATACAAAACCTAGCCACAGCTTTTACATTTATTTTAATGAGAAAATCTGATTTACTTAAAATTGTTTCACTTGAAAGTCGCAATTTTCAGGAACACTATACATTTTACAAAGAAAGTTTTAGTCTAAAAGAGAAGACTACAGTGAAGTTGTAAAACTTAATAGACCATACTTGGTGCTTCTGAACAGAAAACTTGCCTTATATTAACTGCTAAGTAAATAACTACACTATGCATAATACTTACTGTTCTTTTATTTTCAGGTAAGGATTTACTGTCATTCACGGCAGGAAATAGGGATTCATCAACATGGGTACATGTTGCCATACACCTTAAATACAAGTTACACAATGTTAACATTTGTTAAAAAGCCTAACTGTATATTACTTGCTCGAGTCTACTTCAACCAAACGCCTGAAATAGCATTGCAACAACGTATGACTGGTTTACCTTTTAATATTTACATCAGTGACACTAAAATGTAGTCTTCAAGGTTTAGGACCTCGCTGCTCATCAGCAACTGAATGTTAAACATCCAGTTTTAACCCCTTTTTAAAAAAAAAACACCCCAACATCTCTTGTTTTAATTTGAGTTATGGAGTCAGAGTTATACAGCATGGAAACACACCTTTCGGTTCAATTCACGCACACCTATCAATTTAGCCTAGTCCCACTTGCCAGTATTTGGCCCATATCCCTCTAAACCCTTCCTATTTATATACCATCCAGATGCCTTTTAAATATTATCGTTGCATCCACATCCAGTACTTTCTCTAGCAGCTTGTTCCATTCATGCATCACCCTGTGCACAAACATATTAACCCTTAGGTCCTTTTTAAATCTTTCCTCTCTCATCTTCAGTCTATGCCCTCCAAATTTGGACATCCCCACCTTAGGAAAAAGACCTTGGCTATTCATCCTGTCCATGCCCTTCTTCATTTTATAAACTTCTATTAGGTCACCCCACAGTCTCCCATGCTCCAGGCAGATAAAGCTGTTTTCAGGTAAGGATTTACTGTCATTCACGGCAGGAAATAGGGATTCATCAACATGGGTACATGTTGCCATACACCTTAAATACAAGTTACACAATGTTAACATTTGTTAAAAAGCCTAACTGTTGATAAATTAAACTCTAGTTTCACTGAAAAATAATCCACTGTAAAAAAAAAACAACTTCACAAGCCACAAGAAGGGTGGTTAAAAAGGCATTTGGCATGCTTGCCTTCATTGCTCAGTCCTTTGACTATATGCTACCATTCAATGAGATCATGACTGATCTGATAATCCTGAAATCCACTTATCTTTTCCCCCATAACCCTTGACTAAATTAATCTAACTAATTTGATCCAAATTTCAATAGTTGCTAATATAGGAAAGAGATGTCAATCATGGTTAACCAGGGAAGTGGAGGACAGCATCAGATTGAAAGTCAAAAAAGCATACAATATGACAAAAATTAGCAGTGAGACAAAAAAAGGCAAGTTTTTAAAAAAAAAATCAAAGGGCGATCGAAAAAATAAAACAGGGGAGAAAAACTGGAGGGTAAACTTGTAAATAATATCAAGACAGAGAGCAACCTAATCTAAAGAATCCAAAGTGAACATAGGCCCCACAGAGAACGAAGCTGGGAAAATAATAATGGGGAACAAGGAAATGGCATGGGAGTTACACAAAAAAAAACTTTGCATTAGTCTTTAGGGTAGAAGACACTAATATGTTTAAATATTCAAGAGCAAAAAGGAGGAGAGGAAACAAATACAACAACCACCACTCATGAAAAATGTTAAACACTCATAAGTCCCCTGCATCTGATGGGATACATTTTAGGATGCTAAAATAGCTAGAGAAGTGAATACACTTGTGGTAATCATCCAGAATCTTAATATTCTCGAAAGTCCCCGAGGATCAGAAAACAGCTAATCTAATACCTTTATTTAAAAAGGGAAAGCAACAACAAAAGAAAACTATATATCACAGATATCTTAACATGCAGTTACTGGTAAAATCTAATATATAATCCATATTATAAAATTGAAAGAATTGTGTGTGTAATAGATGTTAGCGTGACCTGACTTGCAAAATAGTGGTTTTCAATAATAATATTAAAACGTGCATACCTTTCTACCCACAAAACAGAGACCAATTTTACACCAGTTTTCTTGGCCTTCTTCCAAACACTTTCATGTCCATCTTTGAATACTACATGGGTCACTTGCTTATTAAAGTATTTTAGAACCTGCAAGAAAATAATAGAACACAAAGCTTCAAAAAAAAACTTGCTTTGTAAATACATGTTTTGCCTAAATAGAACATCTTTCAGGCTCAACAGAAATGTTCTGCAGCTTATATTTTACAAAGTCCAACTCCAAAGCAAATTATAACTTTAAATCAGTTTCACCAGCCCCCAACAATAGATATGAACGTATCCCAGAGCCATTCTGAGGTCAACAGGCTCTTCTAGCATCATGGACAGCATTTAAACCTCTGTATCAACATTATTTAAAAGAGATCTCATTACTTAGTTGTTACTTGTGCGACTTCAATGTGTGATAATTGACTATTACATTTCCTTACATATATTTCAAAATTACAGCATTGGTTGTGATCACCACAGACATTTTGAGAGCTTTCCACATTCTTTATCTTCACCAAGTCTTCCTGAAGGGCTTATGCCCGAAACGTCGATTCTCCTGCTGCTTGGATGCTGCCTGATCTGCTGCACTTTTCCAGCAACACTATTTTAGCTCTGATCTCCAGCAACTGCAGTCCTCACTTTCTCCATGTCTTTGTCACTACCAGGCTTGAGGTATTCATCATTAGCCCTGAACCCCAATCTGTACTAACTTTAACTTATCAAGGTATCTGCCATCAACAATATTTCAGAGAAAATTCCTTGGCATCCAAATTCCTATGTACAGATTACAATTTTTTTAAAAATCAAATAACTCCATTCTGATCTCAAACAGTTATTAACTTTCCTCCAAAACTGAAGCTAGTTGCTCTGGCAGACAGCCAGCACAGACAACAGGTCAAACTGTATAATCTGCACGGTAATTATTCTATGGATCTATGACTTCATATCCTCTTCTCCATCATTAATCTAAATCATATTAAGGATCTTAAAAGGAATAACAAGGTGTTGAGGCATTACAGCCTTGAAAAAAAGTCAGCTTCTTCTTAAACTTCTCACTCAGCTTCTACTTTTTGACCATTAAATGACATTTCTAGTGATATTTGCCACCTATCTGAATCTTTCCCTCAACTTCAGTTTCATGTTTGGTCTACACCTTTATGATTTCTCATGGCATTGAAGATGCTCTACAAATATCGCAGTTGTTTAAATTTTACAGTTTGGTTGGAAACCAGAAAATCAAGCATGGTCTGATAAATGAATGCCGAGTAGTGACTTCATGCTGCAGAGCAATGTTTTTAAAAAGTTTGTAAGTCAATGCTACTTAAACTGTTAATTTCATAAGAAGTCAATATGTTGTCAAATGAATGATACCTGGAAATGTATGAACTGAACAATTGGAGAGTGGCATAAAACTGCTTTTCAGCGATGTGTTTAGACCAGTTAAAAAGGTATTAGAGACGACATTTCTAAAATACCTGACTGATTACGAAAGTACTTTGTGAGGCCCAAAGTGGTATGTAAACATGAGTCTCCTCTGTTGTTTGAGATCATATAGGTTTAAGAGTAGACCTCCAGTATAACTTCCTCATTCCAGTGAATGAGATTGATGTTATTAGTGAGCATCAAAAATTAATAGACACACAATACAGAATCGCAAGCCTATAATGTCTGCATTAGCTACCCAATGCCAATCTCTTGCTTTGACCCCATACTTCTGCACACTATTTTGATCCAAATATTGTATCATTCAATATCCTTTGAATACCTCAATTGAACTTGCCTTCGTCACACTTCCAAGGGAGACAAGGAGGAGGCTGGATAATCACAGCAAGCATCAGGAGGTGAAGTCAACGTTTTGGGTACAACCCTTTTTCTTTCATCACACTTCCAGGCAATATATCCCATTTCCGAACTACTCACCGTCCAAACACATTTTTTAAAAATCACAACTTTTTTTTCATTTATCGCTTTAAATCTATGCCGTTTCGTTCTTATTCCTTTTACAAGGGAGAAAAGCTTCTCCATATCTCTTCATGAGTTTTAAAAACTCAATCAAATCTCCTGAGTCTTTTTCTCTCCAAGTGGAGCAGAACTACTAACTTCAATCAGAATAAGTGAAGATACAATGTAACATTTTGATGATGTTCAAATATCAACCCACTCACTTAAAAATAGAACTTCAGCAAATGAAAATGCCACAGAAATGAGCAAGTGTCCAGCATCTCAAAGAAATTTTCCTAATACTTGAATGTGTTAAAATAACACCAGTGAAAACATGGTTCCTGATGGATTATTGCATTGTCAGGGTAGGTAATTACAGAGGAACACCCCGAAGGACAGGGGTGGGGTGTATTTCGTTCAGTTAATCAAATTCTGGACATTCAAATGCCGGACAACATTGTTTAGCCAAGCATCAGAACCTTGTGATCTTGCCGGTTAGTCTGATAATTGGATAATCGAATGCCGCATACAAGCATGTTGTGAGGTAGTGAAATTACAATCAGAATCCTCATTCTTCAGATAATCAAACTTCTTAAAAATGCAGGAATTCAACGAACTTATGAGTCATGAAGTAAACGGTGTTACGCATACATCTGAATATTTAAAATTCCACATTGGTCATGGAACCAATGGTCTTTTACTCACATTACCTGAAAGCCCAGGACCTGTACTATGTTACTAGTTTGCTTTGAATTAATCAAATGTCACAGCACAGACAACACATTTGACCAAATGCACCAGAGTTGATTCTTTAAAATAGTTGTTCACTTTTATCAGATACTTCAGGTGTGTTCCCCTCTTTGTCTTGCAACTTTTTTCGCTTAAAATCATTGTTGAATTGACTTTTGAAGTTTCCATGGAATCTGTGTCCAGTGGCCTTTCAGGTAGGGTATTCCAGACTTAAACACTGTGTAAAACAGACGTTTCCTCCATTCACCTAATTCTTTTGCTAATCAATGAATTATAATTATGCATCCACTTGTGAAAGAAAACACTTTTATCTAACTTGATCTATCAAATGCATTCATAATTTGAACAGTTCCATGAGGTCTTCCCTTAACCTTTTCTGATTCAAGTAGAAAAATCTTCTCAATCTCTCCATTTGCACTCAAGTCAAATACATTTAACTACAATCACTGGTGAAAGCACCATGTTGACTTCATTCCAGTCATAATATCTTTTCCCTTATTCTCTAACTCCTATCGCTTAGCCAATTATATATGCAATATAGTCCCTTTAACCTCTTGTAGCTCTACTTTCTGAATAATTTGTTTTGTATCTTATGAAACTTCATTTAAAAGGCTATAACGACAACATCCACTGCATTAGTTTAGTCAACTGTTACTTTGAAAATAACTTCACATTATCTCAGTCAAAACAATAACTTTAGTCTAATTATTTTAAACCAAACAAGTTACTACTCGACAAATGTCAAACAAACATTAAATATTAAAAAGAACCAAAGAACAGCAGAAATCAGAAACAAAAACAGAAATTGTTGCAGAATGGACCAGGTCTGGCAGCATCTGTGGAGAGAAAGCAGAGGTTAGCATTTCAGGTCCACTGACCCTTCTTCAGTTCTGGAGGAGGGTCACTGGACTCAAAATGCTAATGTCTGCTTTTTCTCCACAAATGCTGCCAGATATTAAATATTACCTTAGGTAACCAACCACACACTAAAGTATGGAATCAATTTAAGTTAAAAAGAAATTAAAGTACAGTTGATTCCAAACTAAAAATTACATATTAAACAGGAAATACACAATTAAGACAAATCAGAGTCTCTCAAACCATATCTCAATGGCAGTTAGAAAGACCTTCAAAATTCTATCGCCCTCACTAAGTATTCCAGATACTTTTTTTTTCCTGAGAGGTTGCCCAATTCCAAGGCAACAGTAGTATACAACCAATCCACATCTCAAAATACAAATTTCACCAGGCACAGCATGTGTGTGATGAACCACACCAATACAGCTTATGACAGCTAGAAAAGTGTAAAAGCAATGTTATATTCAAGTAACAAAAATTGCTGCAGCAAATGTATATCTGCCTATTCTTAGTTTCTTGATCTAGTCTGTGCCTTCTTCAGCTGCCTTTACAGTACTATAGGAATCATTGAGATCTGAGGGGTTTTTGCCATTCTATATATTTTCAACTGGTTACAGTTGCACCAGAGGTTCAGTTTGTAATATCAATTTAAATCTTAGTTTCCTTAGCAAATGGAAAAGTCAATTTCTTTTCCCGGTTTGTCATTTCAATCAGCTGGCCTGTAGTGGTAATTCAAGATGGACAATAAATGTTACTAATCTAGCCAGTAACACCACATCCCAAGAATGAATAATAATAAAAATTCTCACTCAACTACTAAGTATACGATTTCATTTCCTGTCAAATGTTCACTGGTATTTTTGATCATTCTCGCTATTCAGGTACTGTCTCCTTCCGCTCCAAATCTGTCCAACCCCTCGTGAAAACAAAATCACCCCATGGCTACTTTGCCCTCACAAATTGTTACTAGCTCCAACTTCTTCCTTTCCAAATGTGCTGCAATCTCCAAAGTCTTTGCCCATCTTTCTCAAAACACCATGTCTGAAACCCCTCTAATGAAAATTCTGCCCAGTTCATTAAAAAGCATCCTATATGCTGGTGACAAAGGCAAAAGATCCATCCCCAGAATTCCCAATCTGCCTGTAGCTTTTAGTGCAGCTGACGACAATAACAGCTCCACACCACTAACACTTCTCCAAGATCACAGAACCAGATGGGGACTTCTCTAGCCAAACTGCATCGTTCCATTATCTATTGAGAACCGCAAAAACAGATTTATACGTGATGGCGTCTCTGCACTTGCCTCCAAAACGAATCTTACTTGCAAACCTCGCCAAATCCCAGTGGCTTGCTGCATATAACACCATCTGATAAGATATTCCTTTCAACTTAAATCCTGATGAACCATAACTTTACTTCACTACCCCTCCAATACTTCTTTTTTTATTCATCCATAGAATGTGGTCAATGCTGGCTGGGCCATAAGGGAGTAGATTCCAGGATTTTGAATCACAGACACTAAAGGAATAGCAATATGTTTCCAAGTTAGGATGGTGATAACTTAGAGCGGAACTTGTAAATGGTATTTATAAAAGCACAATTCACAACAGTGCAGGTTGAGCACATCAAGTCTGAACCACCCTTCCAAACTGTATCCCACCCAGATCCACACCTTATTCCCAAAACCCCACATTAACCCTGACTAATCCATATAACCTGCACATCTTTGGACTGTGGGAGGAAACCAGAGCACCCAGAAATAGTTCACAACTTTGATATCACATTTAATTTTAACATGAGCTATCTGCTCTGTCAATAAAACTGTTTATTTCTATCTGTCATCAGATAACTCTAGCCCACCTCAGCTCAAAGTCTCATTTATACTTTTGATCCTTCCAGACTTAGGATTCCTATGTAAATTTGGCTGAATTCCCACATTCTACCTCTAACTTGCAGCATCAACCAAACTCTGCTTCCTTACGCTAACTCATACCAAGTGTTTTTCACCCATCACTTCTGTACTTGGTGAGGAGCAAATGAACTTAAGAAATGGGAGTAAGAGGTGATCATCAGGCTCTCAAGCTGGCCTCACTATTCAACAAGATTGTGGGTGATCTATTTCAGACCTTTACTCTTTTTCCTGCGAGGTCATCATTGCCCTCAATTAGTTGATAACTCAAAAATCTTTTAAATACTTGCAGTGATTTAGCCACCACAATTCTCTGGGATATCAGGCATTCACTAGCTTCTGGGAGAAGAAATAATTACACATTTGAAATTTAAATTCTTGTATTAATTTCGTAACAATACCCCACAGTTTGAGCGCCCCTCACTAGTGGAAACATGATCTCAACATCTACACTATTAAGCTCTTCCATAACTTTCAATAAGTTCATTCCTTATTCTTCAAAACACTATTGAATAAATGTAAGCCTGCTTAGCTGGTCCTGGAAGTCAAACTCTTTAACCCAGAAAAAAGCCCACAACATTTACTATGAACAGTCTCCAATACCAAGAAGGGGACCATAAATGTACACAGTACTCCAGATGCAGTCTCACAATACCTGTACAATTGTAAAAAGTGTTTCCTATTTTTAAACTCTGACTATCTCGCAATGAAGGCTTATGTTTCACTTGCTTTCTTAATCATTTGCTGCAACTGCATGCTGAAACTTTTATGTTTCATGCACAAGAACATCCAGATCTCTCTATGCTGCACTTTGTGTAAACGATTGATTCCTTTTGATTTTTTTCTTTCAAAATGCATGACCTCACAGTTCCCTGCAGTAAACACCATCTGCCAAGTTTTTAACCCACTCACACAAGCACCTTGCAGATTCCTGTCATCACAACACATCTCCCACCAATTCATGTATCAGCAAATTTTGATGCACGACACTCTGCCCCTCCTCCAAGTCATTGACATTTTAGTAAATTATGGAGGTCCTAGGACTGATACTTGTAGGACTCCACTACTGTGCATCCAACTGAAAATAATCCAGTATTCTCTAAATCCTCAATCTGTGCTCAAACATTATCTATAATACCCTGGGCTCCTATCCTGCGCAACACATTTTAATATGGTACTTCACCAAATACCTGCAGGAAATTCAAATACCCTGAGTTCCTCTTAGTCAAGTCTGCTTGTTATATCAAAGAACTCTAGCAAATGTGTTAAGCATGATTTCCTTTTAACAAAGCCATTTTTAAAAATGTAACCTATTTTTTCTAATCAACCTGTTCAGAGATGTTATTGCACACCTCTAGTACAGGTGGAACCTGAACCCAGGCCTCTGGAGTCTAGGGTAGAGACACTACCACTGCTCCATAAGAAAGCCCTCATGTTCATTCTGTTGGACTGTATTAAGCTTCTCTAAATATCCTGATAGTTCTTCCTTAATAATCGACTCTAGCATTTTACCAATGACTGATATTAGGTTGCTTATTCTATAATTTCCTGCTTTCCAGCTCCATCTGTTCTTGAACAAGGTATCACACTGGTGGTTTTCCAATCTGATGGAACATCATGTAACAGAAGTTTGGAACATTTTGATCAATGCCTCTACTAAGTCTGCTGCAACTTCCTTTAAAACCCTTGAATGCAAGCCAGCGGCAACTTGACAGCTTTAGTACAGTTAGATTTTCAAATATTTTGTGTTCGAGACTGCTGCACAATCTTTCCCCCCATTAGCACCTTGCTTATTTGAAGGTTAATCCCCTGGAAACTGATGCGGGCAAAAACTGAGAGCACAATAAAACAGCACTGTCAAACCCTTCAGAATTTGCTTGGTTCCCTTGGAATTAAAGTTAATCTCCCTGAAAACTGGGGACAAAAACTAAGAAAAAAATCAGAGGTTTTAAAACAGATCTGTTATGTTACTACAGGGTATTTACAAATAATCAACTTATTTAATTCATTAAAGATTTTATATAAAACTGCTTTTCTATTGAGTGAAGCCACTGGAGGTGGAAGGTCATGTTAAGAAGCTTCCAGGAATGCATCCAACCAGAGCTGGCAACCTTCAGATGGAACAGACATGAAAATGAAACTAATAAACAAATGATGGTTCATAAGACTAAGATATAGAAACAGAATTAGTCCAATTGGACCATCGAGCTGCTCCGCCATTCGAACATGGCTGATACTGTCTTCAACCCCATTCTCCTGCCTTCTCCTCATAACCCGAGAATAGAGTGAGGATAGTGGGAGGTTATCCAGTTTTATAGGAGGAAAACAAGAGGTGCACAGTATTTCTTCAACAGAGAGAGACTGGAAAGTGTGATGTCCAAAGGGGCCAGGTTGCCTTCATTTGTATGTCAATGAAAGCCAGCATTCAGGTGCAACAAGCAATTTGAAAGGATAGCAATATTTCTGATATTTCTGGCAAAAGCATTTGAACACCGAGTAAACATGTCTTTCTTCAATTGTATAACACATCTGAACTATTGTGTGCAGCA